>NC_068346.1:31100626-31408620 GCF_014633365.1 Diospyros lotus
AGGTTGTTGGTCTGAGGTGTTTGGGAGTAGGATTATCCTCGAGTTGTAAACCTCCTAGAGAATCCGATCTTGCCTAGTCATGAAGGGAGTACAGCTATAATAGAGCAATCAGGGTGGTACAGGGATCCGGGTTAGCTCCCTTTGTCCCCTGCCATGGTTTTTGTTGTCATATATATCTTTGGCTAGAGTCTCTTTCAAGATTGCTCTAGTGTTCAGTAAAAGGCCTCGACTAGTGGGTTCATTGTGGTCAAGCTTGCAGTTGGGTGCTTCTGTGCCTAGTAACTGACACTTCCACCATGTTTATGTAGCCTGCCACATGTACCTTGAGATTGTCTAGGTCGGCGGGGGGCTTTCGGGACAGCGAGTTTTCGAAGGGGCCTACTTTTAACCCGGTTATGATAATGTGTAAGGAAATTGCCAGGTTGAGGTCCCTGATCTGGATAGCCTCCTAATTAAATATGTTTAAGAATGCCCGGAGTGGTTCTACTCACCCTGCTTCAAGTTAATAAGGCTGGCCGATGTCTTGCGGTGCTAGGCTTATATAAAAATGAGTGAGGAAACGGGTAGCCAACTCAGAGAAGTCATGGACGGAGTTTGGCTCTAGGGAGGAGAACCACAACATGGCTGATTTTTTCAACATGCTGAGAAATGATCGACACATGATCGGGTTCGTACCTCCATTCAGTAGCATCACGGCATTGAACATAGTCAGATGCTCCTAAAGGTCGAAGGTGCCATCATATGGCTCCAAGGTACTAGGAAGCCAGGAGCCATCTGACAAGGGTACGACCATAATGAACTCGGAGAAGAGATAGCTTGAAGAGTACAGAGATGCAGAAGGTGGGCGAACAGGGGTATGGGTAGCCTAATGGTGTTGGTGGCAACTACTTTATGCATTGTTGTCAACCCGTTCGCTGCATTGGTCATGTTGTTGATTTTAAGTTAACTCAGCAACTTGGTTTTGGAGTTGTTGGACGGTCTAGAGGAAAACCTCCATGGCAGTTGGGTTCTCTGGGAAATGGTTATTGTTTGGGTTTTCTATGTTAAAGACACTTCTGGTTTTGACCATGGTAAGGCAACTGAGATGGATATGGAGTGTTTCGGTGAGACTTATAGGGTAGGTAAGTTTTATCGACCCCACGGTGGGCGTTAAATGTACCTTCTAGCCCAAATGGGGGATGGTCGAGCATGAGCTCACAACAATAGAGGGTGGTCGCCGGTGATCTGTCCATTGAGGGGTGGCTGGCACCTGCAAACACTCCATCGCTCAAGTAAATGAGAAAATAAATTGGCAGAGTATTAGTAGGCTAGAGAAGAACATACATTGGCTATGGAGAGAGCTGATACCTCCTGCATGCATGCGTCGTGCATTTGCAGAGTGATGGGATTTGATATTTGGCGCCGATGGGGCTCCTTGACGGTGGCATGGTGCCGATGAGACCCTCATTAATGTGAATGAAATCCGCCATTAATGAGGATGGGATTTGTCATTAATAAGGATGGGATCTTGAGCGGGTGTGGGAGTACCCAGCATGTGGTTGCAATGTTGTTATTGTAGGCTGGCATAGGACCAAAACTAGGTCAAGATTGGGTGGGGATTGGGCCGTGGGCCAAGGGTCGAGATTGGGCTGATATGGTCCATACTTCATCCAAACAAGATCAGTTAATATCACCTCATATAATTAAATAAGTGGGTTAATTTTATTTGTAGCTTTACTGGTTTTATTTCAAAGACATTCACTAGATACTAATGGTGATGAAGAAACAGGGCAAGTTCATGTCTTGAGTCATGTTCTTCTCTTTAACTAAGATTATACATTTGAGACTAAATAAAAACCGGATAGCAAACCAAATTTAGACTCCAACTTGATATTTTGGACTCACCAACGTTATCATCTTTGGCTCAGAGGTTAGGCTGATAAGCCCAACAAGAAGAAAAAAAGGAAATCGAAGGCGAAATAGTCTTGAAATTGAACTGGGTGATCAACCGGGGCAGTGGTGGTAATAGGCGAGGCGGCTAAGGCTAAGAACGACAGCAAGAGGGTCAACAGCGAAAGGTCGGTTGCATCGGCGAGGATGCGACGAAGACGATGAAAGGAAAGATAGAGAGATGAGAGGTTACTAGAGGGGGAAGGGGCAAAATGGTCATTGAGAGATGAGAGAAATAGGAAAAAAGGTCCTTCAAACCACCTATAAAAACCCTATCTATACAAATAATGTTATTCATTTTGTTAAGATTAAAAATCTTATAGCAACACGAACACGACACCAACATAGACATGGCAAAAATCCAAAAATTAGGACATGAAAATACAACAATATATATACATTATATATTTATCTATATATTAGAATTATTCTATATCATAATCCTTCCTCTAATATATTAAAGTACGATAGTTAGTCAAAGTATTTTGTCAAGTGATAATCAATAGTGAATTTTTCTTTCTTCAAAAACTTGCATCAAATCAAAGGCAGTAATTTATTAATTATTAATTTTAATTTAATAATTATATTATAGTTTTAAAAATATGATATCTTAACGAATTTATAAAAAATAATTTAAGATAGTCAAATATTTATTTTTTTTAATATTAATTAATATTTAAAATATCACATTTTCAATGCTAGAAGAAATCACAATTTACATTTTCAAACTTTTGTTAGCATTGAAAAACTTGTACTTGCGACACGCAGGGGCCTGGTCATCTTTTACTTGGACTTCGCATATGTGTAAATAGAAACACCCAACTTCTTCATGATGTGACCACAACACTAGTTGAATTTCTCATTTCAAATGAACAACTCCCTTACAAATTTGTTGACAATCTCAATTTAATTGTGGTATTTTAATATTAAAATATTATAATAAATTAAACTAAAAAAATCAATAATTTGAATGCTCGCACCTTCTTCCTCTCTCTTTCTCCTCCCCTGCCTTTGTCGCCGACTTTTCCTCCAACCGCCCCTCACCTATTCTCTGTCTCTCTCTCACTCACTCTTTTTTTGTCTCTCTCACCTACTCGTACCAACCCTCTTTGCTATTGTCAGCATGTGTTCAACCCATTGCTGTCACCGACGCTCCTCTACTCATTAGTGTTTGTCACTCGCTCTCGCCATCCATCTAGTCCTCTCTCTCTCTTCTTGCTCTCATCGTCGTTTGCCACCGCTGCAGTCGCCTCTACCGTCATTGAAGCCTCCACCATCAACGCTTTTGGTCAACGTTCCAGCCAATGGCAACGCCACCATATGTTACAAAGTGTTGATCATTTTGCTGCCACCATTCCCTGTCATTCTCCGTTGTCGTTGTTCTCATCTATTCGGTGACCAGAAGCTCAGTTCATTTTACTTCTAATTTTTTTAATATTAAAATAACACAAATATAATAAATATATAATATATTTATTGAAAATGTATTTGTATATAATTTTGGGCTAAATATACATATTTTTAAAAAAAAGTATAAACTAAACAGACATACAAATAAATAACATAGTTCGGGTTAAAAGTATATTTTTGTGTCATTATTTATTTGTATTACTTGTATAACGTGAAATATAATACTATGATTTTGTATAATTTTACATGTAATATTTGACTTTTGTGAAATATGATATTATGATCTTGTATAATTTTATATACAATTTTTGCCCTTTTAATTCTAGCATGAAATATAATACTATGTTTTTGTATAGTTTTACAAATAATTTTTGAATTTTGTGAAATGTGATATTATGATTTTGTATAATTTTACATACAATTTTTAACCTTTTAATTCTAGCAATATAAATAAATAATAACATAAAAATATATATAATTATTTATACGTAAGATAATTATAAAATACATAAAATTTTATGTTTTGTATGAATAATAAAGAGAAGAAATGTAATTGTATTGTGATTGATATATATGAATATATCTTTTTATTAAAAATGAATAATATAATATTACAGTTTATATTTTGATTTTCATTTTATAACTTAAAAAATGAAACAAAATTATAAAATATTTTTTTTAAAATAGCAAGCCAAACTATACATGTTAGAGGTTAAAATTTTTAAAAGTTACAAAATGGGTTTAATTTAATCTAGATAATTTTGTATAATATGTTTTTAGTTTATAGTTATATTTAAAAAATATATTTGTGTATAGTTATATATATAAATTTTTTATGTAATATATATACTTAGTTTGTGTAGCAGGGACCGGCGATAATCAACGAACGATAATGGCTGGAACGACGGAGGTGAACGGCAAATGGAGAAGAGAAGCCACTGGCAACAAAGAGAGAAAGAATGAGATGGAGGCGTTAACAACGGCTAGAACGACGGAGGTGAACGGCGACCAGAAGTGTAACATCCTGGTAATTCGGGGACAGAGAATATTCATTTGTTTTAATTTAAATTAAATCCGAGACTTTTAGAGTTTTATTTGTTGTGTGCCTACGAGGGTTTGTGCCGCCCCCATTCCTTTCGGAATGATGCCGAACCCAGCTTAGGGACTAGGTTCCTAGATGTGCAGGTTTATTTACAATTTTCTCGGGTTTATTTATGGTTCGGTTATAGCCATCGAGTAGTAAGGCAAGGGTCGGCTGTTTGGTGATGTTGGGATAGACTATTGTACGGCCCTGAAGTGGACCGTCGGGTGGACACTCCTAGTCACTGGCCGTTGACCGGTGCCGGGCACTGTTGACTAGCTCTGCCAATATGTGATTTACTACACGATTAAACTCATTATATTACTGTTCATGATTTGATATGCACATGGGTACGGGTTGCATGTTGGGATATTCATTTATTGAGTATGCTTGGAACACAGACATTCTAGCTTGGTTAGGTTGCATCCAGCACGGGCATATGCATTGCGTGTGGTTTACTATGTGGGGGGAGCATGGCCTGATGCTTGAATGTATGGGCGCCAGTGTATCACGTTGATGCTCACTACGCCATTGCATTTTTATGTGCATGTCATAGTTACTGGTAGTTATTAGTTCTTGGACGGGAGGACCGTTCCGAGGGAGCCTATGGCTCGGGTGTCGGGAGTATTGACACGAACACACAGGTGGCGGGAGCACCGGCTCGGGATGGCGCGCACATGCTGCTGGAGATATTTGCTGCCTTTCAGAGCAGCGGCAGGTTGGTATGGGACTTGGGTGTCGTGTGTCTTGTGTGGGCCCCAATGACCGGTATGTGCTTTTATTATGTTATACTATTGTGTTGTAGCGTCTCATGGCTTGTGTGTACTTGGGGGTTGGTGTTCTAGGGAAGTTTACTGGTTCTATGCAGCCTTCAACCGTTCTTTTCTTATGCTTGCTGAGTCTCTCGACTCACTTTGCTTTCCATCATTCCAGGTAGTGTCAGCGTGGGCCATGGGCAAGGGAGCTAGCTTTAGCGGCAGAGTCGGTATGGTGTACAGGCAATCCCATCAGTCCTTGTCAATTCTGATGGTTGAGTAGGATTTACTCTATTATTTTTACTGTGCCAGGTCATTCCTCCAATCTCGTGTATGTCGGCACATGATTCTGTATTCATTTATTTATCTTATGACCGCTGTGCCAGCGGTGTTCCCGTAGTGCATGCCTGTATATAGTTTCGCTTTCGTTGTTTTCATTCTTGTGTATGCATGCCAGGGTGGTTCTTGTCTTGTGTTTCATTCTTTCTCCTTCCGTAAGCACTTTCGTTCGGGTAGTCTTAGCGATTGGGGATATCCGGGCGGGGGTGCTTACATTGTTGGTATCAGAGCGTAGTTTGAGTCAGTTTTGGGGGACGAGTTCCTGTACACCAAGGTTGTTAGGAAAGAGGTTAGTTTAGCCGTAATTTATTTGCCTAATATTTGATGCTATATGCAGCTTTTGAGTATTCCTAATGGAATCCAGAGGACTAGATCTCAGTGTACCCCTACCCAATTCGGATGCCCTCCCAGAATTGCATTGTTTATGGTGTCAGTGGAAATAGGAGTTTGCTTCTGGATGAAGAGGCGGGCAAGACGAAGAGGAGTACCTAGTGAGTTATATGTATTGGCTTGACGAGTTGTTTCAAGAGACGATCCACGAGATCTTTTGGGGATTGTCGAAGAGACAAGTCATGTTCGCCCGTGAGAGCATGAATGACGTATGGAGGAGGCCGACTGAAGTAATGATGAATGATGTGAGCCTTCATTCCCATTATGATTCTTTTGCCAGGGCTGTGAGGCAACAAGTTGCCATTTGGGAGCCTTACCAAGGGCCGGTTCAGGACGTGCCCAAGATTGGAGCACTACCTAACACCCAGTCAGTCCAAGCCACCGTGAGGGGAGTTCTAGTTAGTATGGTTATTAGGGGGCTGTAATGTAAATGCGTGGTGGTAAATTGTGAGTTTTTTAAGAATGGGAATGGTGTGAGAAACATCAGGTATAATGTTTGAAGGTAGTATGTAATGAGATGTATTTAATGAACTTATGAGCCTCAGGATCCTTAGGAATCAAGTAGTCATTGCTATTAGCAAAAAGTATCATAGTGACATAATGTGATGAATCGTATGCACCTCGAAAAGTCACAGGTTTGACCTGCAATGGACATTTGATAGCGAACCATTTTCGCTAAGACCAAGTGAACCGAACACCTGATTTGCGATGGATTTGTTAGGTCCCTAACCATTGTCTATTAGTGATGCGAACTAGGGATAACACGTACCTCATTTAAGGAAAGTGATTAAGGGAACTTTTAAAGCTGCATTTAGGGCGCACGTTGCTCATGATAAGGGCGTGTATGGTTGGATTTCTTCCCCGATTGTGAGCGAGCGAGGGATACTCTGGACTTTCTTGGAGATTTACCAAGAAGATTGCCCTAATAAAGGATTGACCCTACAATTGAATCGGGCAGCCTTGAGGCATAGATATCGTTCTTCCCGAGTAACTAATTCGTCGAGCTAACTCTGAGGTGTTTTCTAACAATTGCTTGTCGTACTTGTATAGCCGCTATGAGTTTGTGGCCATGTCATTTGGGCTGACCGACGCCTTTGCAGTATTTATGGATTGGTCGAGACCGACGATAGGGATAGAGGTCTTGAGTTCCTTGGTCTCACCAAGCGTTGTCGATGCCCTACAAAAGCTTGCGTTAATTTCATGAGAGATGAGGTCGTGGTAAAATGTGGGCTAGAGGTTCATGAGTGGATTTTGCCAGGAGTGGTACGGAAAGGTCCCACTATGTGGGAATGTGCTATAAGAGTTTGATGGTTAATGATAGATCCAGAGGTACCGAGATGTGTGCCTGGTGTAAATGTATTTATGATAAGCCTGGGGTCAAGCTTATCCCAAGAAAGATCTGTGATGGGAATTCACTAAAGAACTATTATGGAATTGTGGACTTGGAGTTTACAACGGTTATGCTGCTTGGAGATTCGTCATCGCTACCTAGATAGGGTATAGATGATTAGTTCTCACCGGTAGAGCGGAGTACAGGCGACGTCGCAGTTGGCGTGATGAATGACTAAGGTTGTGAGATTCTGTAATAAATAGGGTAAAACAAAGGTGGTAGTAGATGTTTTGGGTCGCTGTGGAGCATCCGTGATAAGGTGAACTAAAAATAAGAAAACCCCTCTAAGTGTGTTGTTGTGGGAGATACCTGGGTGTATGGCCAAGACTGAAGTTGGTTGTATGTCTAAGTAACTATTGGGTTATGTTGTAAGAATAGTGGTTGCTATGAGTACGCTTGGTACTAATCACGGACCACATGCCCTAGGGTCAGTTATTGACCGATTAAGGGGATGAGACTCCTCTGGGTGCTGGTCAAGTGGTATATCGGCAGAAACATGAGATGGCTTATTATGCCAGTCAGAAGAATGCTTAACCCACTTTAGTTACTTTTCATTGTTGGGGAGACCTATGAGATGCCTTGGGGATTTAAATAGTTGCTGATATGGTGAGGTGCTTTCAGTCGAGCAGGCTACAGAGCAGATAACACCGGTTCTAAAGATTGTGTTCCAGCTAATTTATAATGTCTTTGAGGAGGTCAGAGTTAGTATTTAGCGATTGAGAGAATGTATGGCCAACTAGCTGTTTGGAGTTAAGATCAGTAGCAAGACCAGGCTAAGGGTTGATGGTCACCGAATAAGTCGTAATAGGAACTAGCAATTGGGTATATTAATTCCTTTAAGAAAGGGAGATCACCTGGTGAAATTTTAGATCCCGAGATGTATTAAGTGGAGAGTGTTTATTCCTTGATAGTCTTGATTAAATGATTACCCATATTTATTGACGGGACCTTGAGCATACGCGACAAATTGTGGGAAAAAATACTGTCGAGAAAATGTTGTGTATCTGGTTAAGAATCAGTTGGAAAAAGTCAGACTAAAGGATATTGCTGTTGAATCCTTGATTGAGTATGTCGTGTCATTTCCATGCTCCTTATGCTTCGTAGGTACATGGCAGGTCCCAGTCACGTTACCGAGTATTAGCCTCTCGACATGCAAGAGGATGGCTCCACTCTTGTCTCTACCGATTGCACTTGAAGTTAGTTGTATTTGCATTGAGCTTTGTATTGTGAATTGGTTTATTATTGGGATTGAATACCTCTGAATTTTGAGCTTACCTTTAGATTGATATGCGGTCAAGATAACTTTGGGGAACGGTTGAGTAATGATATTGTAATAGGCGAACCATGTTAGTGTGCGTAATATGATTGATGATGTTCCTTAAGTCGGTTGAGGTATCAGTGGCCATAACGTGATCCAATAGAGGTGATAGATTGGGGAGTTGTGCTGATGTAATAAGTCACGTGGGATACATAGTAGACTCAGACTTGTGGGAATACTGGAAAATGATGATATGGAGTGTTATAGTGATAATGTGAGGTGTTATCGTGGAAGCTGTGAACTTGTCTCGTCAAAGTGGAGTGAATGCGAATCGAAACAAGATGGTTGACGAGTTAAGAATTGTTAAGCCCTAAGAGTCAAAAAGGAAATGAGGTGTCTCCCTTAGTAGTTAGAATAAACTAATGAGAAATTTCGAAGACGAAATTTTATTAAGGAGGGGAAGACTGTAACATCCCAATAATTCGGGGACAGATAATAATTATTAATTTTTATATTTAAAGTTAACTAAGCTTTATCGAGATTTTGTGGATTTGGAATATTCAGTGGAGAATATTAAATCTATTATATTTTTGAATAGAAAATTAAATCACCATTAAGTGTTTATAATTAATAAAGAAAAATAATATTAATAAAATTAGAGAAGTTGCCATGAATGGTGATATGTATATATGTAATGGTATAGTATATTAATAATAAGTATTAACTTAAAGTTAATGGAGATTTATGCTAAGGTCACATTATATTAATTTAAAATATATCATGTGTGTGCGTATGTCCCTAGCTTGTGAAGGTCAAACGCTGTGCTGGGAAGAAATGACAGAAAAGTCAATTGAAAAGGGAAATTGGCAGCGGCACGTGACTGTGTTCGACGGAAGTTGGGATTTTCCAGCAAATGGGGCACCAAAACGGTGCCGTTTTGGAGGGTGAAGGCGATGCTGATGGCTGCCACGCGGCGCTCGCTGGGCTGCCTTCTTTTTGCCTTTAAATTGCTGTTTTACAGCATGAATTTGGGCAGTAAATTGCAGCAACAGAAGAAGAAAAATGGAAGAAGAAGAACAGCGCGCTGGGGCCAATTTTTTGGAGAAATTTCAAGATTAATCAAGGTTTAAATGCGATTTAATTAGTTAGGTAAGTAGAGAAGCTAGTATTAAACATTCTGTACGGTTGAAATTTTATTTTAGGTCCAATTTTATTAATTTTGGGAGTTTAATTTATTTTACAGCATGTATTAATTTGGTGGTGTTTAAGCGTAGAAACGCTGTAATCAGCTTAAACGAGGCAAGCTTCCCTCTACCCTTACGATTTCTTTCCATTTTGTGAACCCCTCGTATTCCCTTAATTCGTTTCAGTTTCGCGTATTAATTATACGAATCGAGGATTTTATTAGCGTGATTTAATTTAAAATAAATATGAGACTTATTAGGATTTTATTTATGGTGAGCCTATGTGGGATTTTAGACTGCTAAATTATTTATATTTCACAGTTAAATTTAATTAATGTGAGTCACAGTTTTATTAATCGCTATTAAATATTTTACTTCGCAGCGGGAGTACAAGAAATGCCAGAAACAGCCGTATAAAGGCAAGCTCCCAACCCTCTCTTCCTGTTCTTTAATTCCCAAGAAAGACTCCGTGATTTCTCATATTTCATTCCCTCGCTTACTCTAATTAGGCGCCTAGCATTATTTATTGAGTTATTATTCATTTGTTTTAATTTAAATTAAATCCGAGACTTTTAGAGTTTTATTTGTTGTGTGCCTACGGGGGTTTGTACCGCCCCCATTCCTTTCGGAATGATGCCGAACCCAGCTTGGGGACTAGGTTCCTAGACGTGCAGGTTTATTTACAGTTTTCTCGGGTTTGTTTATGGTTCAGTTAGAGCCATCGAGCAGTGGGGTAGAGGTCGGCTGTTTGGTGACGTTGAGGTAGACTATTGTACAGCCCTGAAGTGGACCGTTGGGTGGACGCTCCTAGTCACTGGCCGTTGACTGGTCCCGGGCACTGCTGACTAGCTCTGCCAGTATGTGATTTACTACACGATTAGACTCATTATATTACTGTTCATGATTTGATATGCACATGGGTACGAGTTGCATGTTGGGATATTCATTTATTGAGTATGCTTGGAACACGGACATTCTAGCTTGGTTAGGTTGCATCCAACACAGGCATATGCATCACGTGTGGTTTACTATATGGGCGGAGCATGGCCTGATGCCTGGATGTATGGGCGCTAGTGTATCACGTTGATGCTCACTATGCCATTGCATTTTTATGTGCATTGCATAGTTACTGGTAGTTATTAGTTCTCGGACGAGAGAACCATTCTGAGGGAGCCTATGGCTCAGGTGTCAGGAGTACCGACACGAACACACGGGTGGCGGGAGCACCGGCCCGGGATGGCGCGCACATGCTGCTGGAGATATTTGTTGCCTTTCAGAGCAGCGGCCGGTTGGTATGGGACTTGGGTGCCGTGTGTCTTATATGGGCCCCAATGACCGGTATGTGCTTTTATTATGTTATACCATTATGTTGTAGCGTCTCATGGCTTGTGTGTACTTGGGGGTTGATGTTCTGAGAAAGTTTACTGGTTCTATGCAGCCTTCAGCCTTTCTTTTCTTATGCTTGCTGAGTCTCTCGACTCACTTTGCTTTCCATCATTCCAGGTAGTGTCAGCGTGGGCTATGGGCAAGGGAGCCAGCTTTAGCGGCAGAGTCGGTATGGTGTACAGGCATTCCCATCAGTCCTTGGAAATTTTGATAGTTGAGTAGGATTTACTCTATTATTTTTACTGTGCCAGGTCATTCCTCGAGTCTCGTGTATGTCGGCACATGAATCTGTATTCATTTATTTATCTTGTGACCGCTGTGCCAGCGGTGTTCCTGTAGTGCATGCATGCATATAGTTTCGCTTCCGTTGTTTTCATTCTTGTGTATGCATGCCAGGGTAGTTCTTGTCTTATGTTCCATTCTTTCTCCTTCCGTAAGCGCTTCCGTTCGAGTAGTCCTGGTGGTTGGGGATATCCAGGCGGGGGTGCTTACAAGAAGCCTTGATGGCAGTAGCTTCAACGGTGGTGGCTGGGTCGGTGGTGAACAGTGACGGCTGCAACGATAAAGGTCTGGCCAGCCATGATGGAGGTCTAGTCACGCACTACGTGATAAAGGTCTGGCCGACTGCAAGCAAGAATGAGAGAGAGAGAGAGAGAGAGAGAGTATGCCGGTGACAAAAAAGGCTTGGGCATCCGAGTAGGTGTGTGTGTGTGTGTGTGAGAGAGAGAGAGAGAGTATACCGATGACAAAGAAGGCTTGGGCATCCGAGTAGGTGTGTGTATGTGTGTGAGAGAGAAAGAGAGAGAGTATGCTTGTGATAAAGAAGGCTTGGGCATCTGAGTAGGTGTGTGTGTATGTGTGTGTGAGAGAGAGAAAGAGAGAAGAATGTGGGCAGGAATTCAAAACTTTTTGGTAGAGATAGAAAGAAAGTGTTAGAAATAAAGCTTTACAAGGGTAGATCTGTAATTGGGGCTTGGGGTAAATGTGTAATTTTGGCATGAGTTGTCAAGGGAGCTGTTCATCTAGCATTATCCTTTCAGCTTAATCAAGCTTAAATTCTATGTATCACGTGTGGGTTTTGCTTAGTCAAAGTATTTGAGTTGATCTAAATATTTTTAGAACTCAATTATTTGAATTTTTTTTATTGTTATCACTCGAACACAACAATAAATTTATTAACTAAAAACGTTATCGTCAAGCTGCTTAGCATTTGCAAGAAAGAGAACGATCAAAGAGCGCAAGAAAATTCTTTTGTATACACTCTGATACTTAACTCAGATATTGAAGTTTTGAATGTTGTATTGAAACTTGTATCAGAGATATATCTCTTCTGAAATGAGGACATGTTTATTTATAAAGGAATATGAAATTTACTGAGATTTACTAAACTTATGATTCTTATGAATAATGTTTTTCTTGACATGTCGTGATCCTAATAGAATTATAATTTTTATGAATGATGTCTATTCTTTGTGTAGAATTCTCATAAGAATTTTCAGATCTCATAGAATTCCATGTTTGCTTTTTGTGCGGGACTCTCCCCATCAAGAGAAAATTATACCTTTTTAGTTCAAAAAGTTATGTTGGGTTTTTATTTTTTTTTTAATTTTTAATAAATTTTTGTCTATAACACATCATTTTTAATAAAAGGAAAAATTCTTTTAGTTGGGATTCGTTGAGTCTTTTCCATTGTTGTCCAATGAATTTGGTACAATGAATGACCCTCGTGAGGATGCCCTTTTGCTCGGATTATAATATTAAAACATTATTTTTCCATTGTTGTCTAATGTGTTTGGTATAATGAATATGAACCTAAGTGAGGATGCCCTTTTGCTCGGATTTTCTTCTACACAGACTACCAACTTTATAGCGAAAATTATTTAGATTAATGTGGTTATTAATTAATTAAGCATCCAGTAATTAAGGCTATTTTTTGTGATTTTGCTTTCACATTTAATGTTTATGTTTTTATCTACTGGAATTGTGATTTTTCTTTTTTTCTCTTCTTTTCTTTTCTTTTTTTCATTTTCTTCTTTTTTGGTGCCCTACATCTTCTCCATTACCGGCGACCACCGTCGGTATGATATTCATACGATCAGACTCTACTATTAGAAACTTCAAATCAAGAGAGTTAATATACACAAAAATGGGTCAGATTTAACGGTTGGATTTCGTAAATCTAATTTTTAATTTTCGGTCACAAGTGAAAAATGCATTGCCAGTCACCATCACCCACTGTGGCCTGTGGTTTCCAGCGATCAAAGGCAACCACCTGACACCCAAGAGCCCATTGACTAACATACCCAAAAACTAACAAGATCCAACGGCCAAATCTCCTTAGACCTAAGCTTAAACGTTCGATTCACATGCCTATATACACACTACCAGTTGCCACGGCCACTGTGGTTGGTGGTTTTCGACGATCAGAATCAACCACCCAACACCTAAGATCCCATTGACCAACATACCCAAAAATTAGCAAGAGAAGAAATGGGAGAAGAGACAAAATTAACCAACAAGAGAGCGATGGGGGCAGATCGATAGCGGCTCGCACTGCCAGTGGCGAGTGTGATTGACAATAGTGGTCGTGTTGGCAATGGCGGTCGATTACCGAAGGAAAAGAAGAGAGAATAAATGAGAGAAAAGAGGAGACAAATAAGATATGTTGGGTTTGTGCGAGATTGGTGGGGGGCTAGCCGGGTGTTTTCCACGTTTTGAGTGTTTTCAGTGTGTTTTGCCTGAAAACACCCAAAATGTTGTTTTGAGTTTTTTTTACAAAATTTTTTATTATTTTCGAAAATACATTTTTGATAATAGTAAAATAAACAGGTTTTCAATATTATCCAATGACTTTGGTACGATGAATGACCCATAGTGAGGATGCCCTTTTGCTCATATTATAATATTAAAATATTATTTTTAAATAAAAAATAAGAATCTTGTTATTTTTTAAAATAAAATCAACGCACCAAAATATTATTTATTTAAATAATTAATATATCAATTCAAGAATGTCACACTAAGTGTCATTTCTAAGTGGAAAAGTAACATTGATTTATTTTATGTGGAAATTGCAAAAAATAACAACCCCTCAAATACAAAGTTCCTTTTTAGTCACATTTCTGAAAAAAAACCTTTTTAACATTTTAAATAAACTAATAGCATCATATAGCCACTTGACTAGATTTGACCATAATTCTGTTTAAAAAATAAAAAAAAATAAAAAAAATAAAATACCAAAATATCCTCACAATTTTAAACTCACAAAACTCGGAATATACTAGAATACCCTTACTGTACCCAACCCTCACAACTACAACCAGTTGACCTCTCTCTCACTACCGCCGCCTGACAGCTGCCGTTACTGCCGCCGTGACCAACCGCCATCGTTACCAACGACGTCGATCTCATCATCGCTGAACAAGGTATGCTTTTTTGTGTGATTTTGGTGAAGATTTGTTGACGCTGGGGCTGGTGGACATGGTCGCCGGTTCGCCTGTGTTGCCGGCAACGAAGACTGGTCATCGAGTTTCGTCTCGAACAAAGCCCGACAGTAGGCTTCGTTCTCGACGAAGCCCGACGGTGGGCTTCGTCGCAAACAACCAAGCCCCACTGTCGGGCTTTGTTGGGGCATCTCGCCCGACAAAGGCGACAAAGCCTGACATCGGGCTTGGTTGTCTGCGACGAAGCCCACCGTCGAGCTTCGTCTGGGCGTCACTCTCGACGTCGGGCAACACGACCGACATCGGGCGCTGCCACCGTCTTCTACGAGGAAGACGGTGGCTTCCGCCCTAAGCCCTATCGGGACAAGGCCCGATAAGGCTCGTCTTCGAGCCCTATCGGGCCTTTTTCAATTAGGCCCGATAGGGCTCAGCTTCGAGCCCTATCGGGCCATTTTCAATTATAAGCCCGATAGGGCTCGGCCGAGCCCTATATCGGGCCATATAGTGCCCGATAGGCCGATCCCTATCGGGCCATATCGTCGAGCAGAGCCTGATAGGGCTTGGAGATATGTCCCGATAGGGATCTCTTCGAGCCCTATCGGGCCTAATCGAGCAAAATGGCTCGATAAGGCTCGGAGATAGGCCCGATAGGGCTCGTCTTCGAGCCCTATCGGGCCTTTTTCAATTAGGCCCGATAGGGCTCGGCTTCGAGCCCTATCGGGCCATTTTCAATTATAAGCCCGATAGGGCTCGGCCGAGCCCTATATCGGGCCATATAGTGCCCGATAGGGCTTGGAGATATGTCCCGATAGGGATCTCTTCGAGCCCTATCGGGCCTAATCGGGAAAAATGGCCCGATAAGGCTCGGAGATAAGACCCGATAGGGCTCTGATATGGCCCGATCGGGCCATATCCGAGCCGCCCGATAGGGCTGAATATGGCCCGATAAGGCTCGGATATGGCCCGATAGGGCCATATATGTCAAAAATTTAATATTCAGAAGAAAATTAAAAAAAATATATTAATTGGATAAAATACAGATAACTTATAATTCATACAAGTACAAATAACTTGTAAGAATTATACAAATACAGAAGAAAAATAGAAAAAAAATAATAATTTAAAATACATGTTAGAATACAAAAATAAATAAATACAAATACAAGTTTGAATACAAAAGAAAAAGTGTCATACAAATATAGGAAAATAACGGGAAAAAAAATCTAATTCCAAGTTTTAATTTCTTTGTCTTGTCATACAAATATTTGAATTTATTTTGCTAATTCCAAAAAAGGATCTCCACAAATAATTAATAAAACTAACGGCATCAATGATTGGTTTACGTATGTTTTAGTTTATTATTTTTTTTTCTTATATTAGTTTTAGCTTTTTTCAAATTCTTTATTTGATTCTTTGTTAATTTATTTTAATTTTTTATGTTTTGTTTTTTTTTTCTTTTTCCTGCAGATGGCTTATCCACAGACTAGAGAATTTACTTATGTTCACACTCACCGAGTAATACCGCAGGGAACACGACTCACTACTCATTGTGGGATCAAGCATCTCGTGGCAGTTCGTGAGGCTCTCAACCAGTATGCATTGTTGGATAGATTCGTGCAGGGCCCATTAGGTCACTTCTTGCAGATGCCTCTATCACAAATGATGACTGCACCACAACTGCTACTTCAAGTTCTGGTTAGGGAGGTAACACTTATTGGTGCCCGCCACGATGAAATGTGGTTTGAGATTAGCGGCGCACCATATAGGTATGGGAGACAGGAGTTCATCCTTATTAGTGGACTTCGGTTTGGCCGCATTGATAAAGAAAGCATTAAAGCAGGACCGTGTGAGGCAAATAGTTTACGAGCACGCCTATTTCCACGAGAGCGATTTGTGTCTAGGCACAACATAAAACTACAACTTACAAGAAATGACTTGGGAACAAAGGATGTCCTGAAACTAATTTACATCGTTACGATCAATATACTATTGTTGGGCTATGATGAGCGCGCATATGTTGAGGATTTCATGTGGACTCTGGTCGAGGATTTACATGCATTTGAGGCCTTCCCTTGGGGGACGTACATCTATAGTCAAAGTCTACATTACATTCGTTTGGCCACAAAGAAGGAGAAGCTGACTAGTGAGGTTGGGAAGAAAATCAACCTTTATGGTTTTGTGTGGGCATTTCAAGTACAATCACTAATAGGTCTCTTTGTATTGTATTACATTACATTATACATTGTATATAATTTGAATTTACTATCGTTTGTTTAATTTATTTTATTTTATTATAAATTTTTTTGCTCTTTTTACTGTGGTGGTTGATTGAGACATTCCCATATATTGAAAATAAATGGGCCGTTAGATTACCCGAATCAGTCACCATTCCTAGGTGCAGGAAATGGTTGTGCAATAAAAGGCCAAAAATAAAAAATTACGAGGAATGTTTGATGAATATAAGTGTAAATGTGATCTAGAATGTGTCATTTCTTTTTATTTATGTAATATCTATCTAAAAAATACAATTTTGTAAGCACGAGGATCGTTTACGACACTAGATTCCACCGATGCTGAGCGAGAGACTGATTTTTGGAGGTCATACAACCCTCGACACTCAGTTGGAGTTAATGTCTACAAAATAAGGAGTGGGGAGGAGGATGAGGGGGGTGGAAGTAGGCAAGGCGGGGATGAGGAAGAGGAGGAGGGTGGAGATAGGGAAGGCGGGCATAAGGAGGAGGAGGAGGGTGGAAGTAGGCAGGGCAGGGATAAGGAGGAGAAGGGTAGAGGTATGGAGGGAGGGCATGAGGAGGAGGAGGGTGGAGGTAGGCAGGGCAGGGATGAGGAGGAGGAGGGTAGAGGTAAGGAGGGAGGGCATGAGGAGGAGGAGGGTGGAGGTAGAGAGGGCGGGCATGAGGAGGAGGAGGGTAGAGGTAGGGAGGGCGTGCATGAGGAGGAGGGGGGTAGGATACATAGAGATGATGAGAGAGAGGAAGAGGTTGTACATGAAGAGAAGAGGCCAAGATTTGGGCAACACAGTCCGCATCACGCACAGTATGAGGATGGGGTATATTTATTATAGTAATGTTTTTTATTTTTTATTTTTTGTAATTGTTTGTAGTAAGTTTTTTATTTTTTTTTTTTTTTTTTTTTTTTGCCTTTTGTAGTTAACCGAGAGGCTTGATCTAACGTTGGAAACGCTGCGGAGGATAGATGGGGAAATCTGCCAGTTGAGGCCATGGATGCAACAGGAAATCTATCAGTTGAGGACATGGATGCAACAAGAAATCAGTCAGATGAGGACACAATTTGATAAGGAAATGGGTCAAATGAGAGAACAGATTACAACACTATCCACTCATTTACGTGTCCCGTCTATTGAGGATTCCCCATCTCACAATGACGATGGCGATGAGCAGCACTTGGGTGCTGATCAGATAGATCTTGATCATCACGATTTCCAGGGCCAGACATCTACATCTGTGGTAAGTTCTTAATTCACTTTTATTTATACGTTTTACATATCGTGTTAAAAATGCATGTTGTAATAACTAGTTATTTATATGGAATCACATATCGTACAGTTAAAAGATCAAACGGTTCGAGTCAGCAAACGTACTATGCGAGAGAAACAACCATCGCAGTTTTTAAAATCTCCTTACACTGATCCGATCCGACCGAAGAAGAGAAAGAAAGATGTCCTAGCGAATGAGGCAGACCTGGAGGCAGTGTCATCAGTTCCTGACCAAGTGGAGGATGAAGTTGGGGATGATGGTCTTAACCCCCCTAAAAGCTACATTGAGTTCATAACCTCTAAAGAAGATATTTGGTAAGTAACTTGTATTATTTTTCTATTTACAACAACAAGACGTTATTAACTTTAGAAATTCTAATTCTTGGTTATTGTAGTCGTGACACTGGTTACGTGCTCAATCTATCCCCGGTCGACTTCCAGCGCATAGAGAAGGAAACCGAATGGTTGGGGGAGGAACACATTGATAGTTACATGTGTTGCTTAAGACGTGCACAATCTCATCCACGATACGATAGGAATTATGCTATCATGTCGACCGGGCTATTTGTGAGCTCTCCAAGCATATTAAATTACTCTTGTATTTTTTGTTTTGTTGCATTTCAATTTAGTGTGTCGACCGGGTTATTGTTCTGTTTTCTTTTTGTTTGGTTGCAGGTGTCTATAGCAGATTTTTGGAAAAAAACATACGGGGACACTAGGACAGTTTTCGTGCCTTCTACGGGGACTGTCCCGAAAGAGTGGGCACGTTTCGTTGATGGGAGCATTGACAGAAATCTTCCTTGGTGGACGGTCGACTACGTACATGTTAATAATGTTATCATTGATGTATTTATTTTCGTATAACTAACACATCTTTAAAAATGCAGGTTTTGGTCCCGTGTAATTACATGAATTATCATTGGTTTCTGGTCAAGATTTGTTTGAAGGATAGAAAAGTTGTGATATATGACTCCAACGCCACTAACAAAGACAGCTGGACGATCCAAGTAGAATCTGTATAACCATTGGCAAGCCTCCTACCTATTATGCTGAAGAGCAGTGCATATTACTCCCAAGCAATCGAAACTGCCACTTACGATAGTGAATGGGAGGTGGAGAGTATTGATCCTCAGAAGGTGCCTCAACAACAGGACGGGTAAATTAATTAATTAAAATCTTATTATAGAGTCAATTGAATTTTTCAATATGATTATTTTTCAATTGATTATTATGTCTAATACAAGGATAGTTGTGGGTGCCTTATTTTAAAATATGCCCATGACATCTTGACGCATAATGAGGATCAGTGGCAGATGCAACCAACTCCGGATATTCGTACCCTTCGTAGGCAGATAGGAATTTTTTTGTATAGACATAACACTGTTGTATAGATATATCAATGTATTCTTTTGTAAAGTGGTGTGATTTGAACTAGATAGAAGTAGTTAGTGTATACTTAGGATGTGGCTATTTTTCTTGATGATATGTGTTTTTGTGTTGTTGGTGAGATAAGTGGTTGTGGAGGTAGTTTGTTGTTGGATAGGGAGACTTCTCTAATGCAGGTTTATTGTCAAAAAACAGGGGAGATTCTGCCGAAATTTTTTAAAAATTTGATTAACTAAATGTAAAGAACGATAAAATGTAGGGTCACGAAACCCGATAGGCTAATTTATTTAATTAACACGAAAAACCTTAGAAGAGCTCATTTTAGTGGTAATTGAACCTAAAAAATAATTGAAAAATTAAAAAAAAAAAAAAGGGGGGAAGAAATAGCCTATCGGGCTTTGTAGGCGCACGAAGCCCGATAGGTTTTTTTATTTTTTTTTTTTGTAGTGGTGTTTTTTTCTAGAATAGTTTGAAAACAAGTAAATCACTTACTCATTATTCCAAATTTTAATTTATAGAATATGCTAAGATCTCTTTGGTCTAATTTAAACAACACTTGATAGATAAAAGGAGGAACACTTAATCATCCATCCATTCCACCTTAGTTCCAATGTGATGTATAGAGTTGTTTGATGTGCATTTTGTGTTTAATTAAGACGAAAAACCTTAGAAGAGCTCATTTTAGTGGTAATTGAACTTAAAAAATAATTGAAATTTTTTTTTTAAAAAAAAAGGGGGAAGAAATAGCCTATCGGGCTTTGATGATGCCCTATCGAGCTTTGAAAATGCCTTATCGGGCTTTGTAGGCGCACGAAGCCCGATAGGTTTTTTTTTTTTTTTTTTGTAGTGGTGTTTTTTTCTAAAATAGTTTGAAAACAAGTAAATCACTTACTCATTATTCCAAATTTTAATTTATAGAATATGCTAAGATCTCTTTGGTCCAATTTAAACAACACTTGATAGATAGAAGGAGGAACACTTAATCATCCATCCATTCCACCTTAATTCCAATGTGATGTATAGAGTTGTTTGATGTGCATTTTGTGTTTAATTAACACAAAAAACCTTAGAAGAGCTCATTTTAGTGGTAATTGAACCTAAAAAATAATTAAAATTTTTTTTTTTAAAAAAAAGGGGGAAGAAATAGCCTATCGAGCTTTGATGATGCCCTATCGGGCTTTGTAGGCGCACAAAGCCCGATAGGTTTTTTTTTTTTTTTTTTTTTTTTTGTAGTGGTGTTTTTTTCTAGAATAGTTTGAAAACAAGTAAATCACCTACTCATTATTCTAAATTTTAATTTATAGAATATGCTACAATCTCTTTGGTCCAATTTAAACAACATTTGATAGATAGAAGGTGGAACACTTAATCATCCATCCATTCCACCTTAGTTCCAATGTGATGTATAGAGTTGTTTGATGTGCATTTTGTGTTTAATTAACACGAAAAACCTTAGAAGAGCTCATTTTAGTGATAATTGAACCTAAAAAATAATTGAATTTTTTTTTTTTTTAAAAAAAGGGAAGAAATAGCCTATCGGGCTTTGATGATGGGCTATCGGGCTTTGAAAATGCCCTATCGGGCTTTGTAAGCGCACGAAGCCCGATAGATTTTTTTTTTTTTTTTTTTTTTTTTTGTAGTGGTGTTTTTTTTCTAGAATAGTTTGAAAACAAATAAATCACTTACTCATTATTCCAAATTTTAATTTATAGAATATGCTAAGATCTCTTTGGTCCAATTTAAACAACACTTGATAGATAGAAGGAGGAACACTTAATCATCCATCCATTCCACCTTAGTTCCAATGTGATGTATAGAGTTGTTTGATGTGCATTTTGTGTTTAATTAACACGAAAAACCTTAGAAGAGCTCATTTTAGTGGTAATTGAACCTAAAAAATAATTGAAATTTTTTTTTTTTAAAAAAAAAGGGAAGAAATAGCCTATCGGGCTTTGATGATGGGCTATCGGGCTTTGTAGGCGCACGAAGCCCGATAGATTTTTTTTTTTTTTTTTTTTTTTTGTAGTGGTGTTTTTTTCTAGAATAGTTTGAAAACAAGTAAATCACTTACTCATTATTCCAAATTTTAATTTATAGAATATGCTAAGATCTCTTTGGTCCAATTTAAACAACACTTGATAGATAGAAGGAGGAACACTTAATCATCCATCCATTCCACCTTAGTTCCAATGTGATGTATAGAGTTGTTTGATGTGCATTTTGTGTTTAATTAACACGAAAAACCTTAGAAGAGCTCATTTTAGTGGTAATTGAACCTAAAAAATAATTGAAATTTTTTTTTTTTTTTTAAAAAGGGGGAAGAAATAGCCTATCGGGCTTTGTAGGCGCACGAAGCCCGATAGGTTTTTTTTTTTTTTCTTTTTTTTTTGTATTGGTGTTTTTTCCTAGTTTCCCAATAGTTTGAAAACAAGTAAATCACTGAATTTTAGAAAATTTTGGCAGAATCTCCTTTGTTTTCAGGCCATTCAACCTACATTAGAGACTCAGTCTCTCTCTCCATCAACAAACAACCACATTTCAATCATAATTACAAGTTTAAATTAAAGAAACCGAAAGATTACAATTGCTAAAATATTTTGAATTCAAATAATAATGTAAAACACAACATTCATTTCTGGTGGAGAATGACAAAAACTAGTTTTGATTGATGATATCTTAGAAGAAGCCTTTTGGTGATCCTTTTTCTCTTGTGGAAGTGATTTTTGAGCATTGCTGATACATGAAGGATATGGTCAGTAATAAATCCATTCACACTGTAAATGCAAGTAAGGAATCACATTATTCTTCAAACAATCTAACAATTAACATAAGTGACGACATTATCATTCCTGAATGAGTTCATCTCTATTGATTGTTTAGATCATTGCCAAAATTATCATCACCTTGATTGCTCAACTGTATAGGGCACCGACGACGAGTGTGTCCAGCCTCTTTGCAAATGCTGCATTTTCGATTTTCTCTTGCAGTGGCCATGGCAGCATCTCTTGATTCTATAGTAGTAGCGGCTGTGCTCGACTCTCCAATGGAAGAAGACCATTCATTAGGGCAAGATAGACGGTTGTGCCCTTGTGCACCGCATTTTTCACATTTTTTCCTTCGACGAGCTTCCCCACTAGAAGGAATCCGACCCTCTCTTGGTCTACCCGGTTGTCTTCTTTGTACGGGTGGGTGTACAACCACCCTTCCAACATGTGCAGCAATAACCCAAGCGGACTTGTTAGGGACCGGATTAATGGGAAGTTCATATGCTTTTTTGACCCAGCTTGCAGTGTAATATGGATGACAAAACGAATTATAGTGCACCCGCATGAAACTGTCACGTACGATAAACAAAGCAAGATAGAGTGTTAATATATCACATTAAACAATGAATGTAATAAGAACAATAAAGTCAAACCATGATACCTGCCAGCAGCAACTGCATGAAGACACGGTAATTGATCAAGATCCCATTTACGACAACTGCATGTTTTTGCATCAATGTTAACGATCCCATCGCCTTCCTTTGCATGTTTCACGAGGAACTTGTTTCCGTGTATTATAGGAACTACACTACATCCTCGATCTAATGTTTTGCTATGGGCAAAGTTGACATGTGCCAATGCAGCAGAGGTAATCTCAGTTACAATCCTGTCAGCAGTAGCACGTCTGTCGCTAAACCATTTTTGAAGCATATGTCTCAAAAATTCATGTGCACTCGTTATAGGCAACCGACGTGCTTTCATCATGCATTTATTGAGAGACTCGGCAATATTGGTGGTCATCATGGAATATCTTCTTCTCGAACAATATGCACGTGACCACCTTTCCATTCCTGCTTCCACTAATGTTAGATGCGCTTGAGGATGCATCAATTGAATTTCTGCCAAGTGTGTATCACACTCTACTTGGGTGTAGCTGTATGCTACACGGTAGAATGTCTCCATCACATCCTTTCGTTGTCTACATCGTTTCTTTAGGTTTTGCTTAAGGTGGAAGAAACAAAATACATGTGGGACATGAGGGAAAACAAGGCTCATCGCGTTCACAATGCTTTGGTGTCGATCGGACACAATTACCAAATCCTCCGGCACGCTAATAGCTTCTCTTAATTTTCTTAAAAACCAAATCCATGATCTGTCAGACTCACCATCCCCAAATCCAAAAGCGATGGGATAAATCATCTCCTCTCCATCTTTGCAAGTGGCAACAAAAATCACGCCTTTATATTTACCTTTCAAATGGGTGGCATCAACAGCAACAACCGGTCTTATGTAAGATCGAAAACCCTGAAGTGAAGCTCCAAGAGAAAAAAATGAATACAAGAAACGATTATTTTCATTTGTCTCTATTGCCGTGATAGTGCCGGGATTTGTTTCTTTCAACATGTGAAAATATAAGAGTAGCTGCTGAAATGACTCATCTGCATTGCCATAAGCAAGTCTCTTTGCATGTTGTAAAGACCTCCAAGCTTTAGTGTACATGATCTGTACACCATGCTGCTCAAGCAGCTCTCCCATTAGCATTCCAGGTGTATATTCACTAATTGCCACTCGTTGTGAGAACAAACTCCCGATGACAATAGCCTTCACACTCCGAAAATATGAATCGTAGATGTCTGGACTACATGTGTGACCCGGCATAAACTTCACCACATGACAAAACGTACAACCAGGTCTACATCTTGCACGAAGCAAAAACTTGCAATTCACATCTTTGCAACCAGCCTCAAATCGAACCGTGCATGAACGTCTGATTCAATAGTCTATTTTCACATCAACACAACATTTTCCAAATGCCAAAATCAATTCTTGTTTACTTTTAAATAATGCGCCTTGGTAAAAAATATCACCCTGGTAAGGAATCAACACTTCGGGTCACGTTGCCTCAATTGCATAATTTTCTACACCAGGAACAACCCAATTTCCATGTAAAGGGTTGTCCTCAAATTGAGAACCTGAAAATCTTACTTCTGGATAATCCGGACTGGCTCCTCCTTCACCACCACCTCCACTGTCATCACCACTGTTATCATCACCATTATCATCTGTTTCATTATCACCATCATCATCTGTGTGTGAAGCATCATCTGAAAAACCAACCGTACCATATATACCAAAATCATCGTTCCGCAGTGGACTACGTGCTGATGTAAGTGGAACGTCAACACCTGAATCCTGATTACCACCACTATTTGAAGGAAATTGGTATTGCGGCTCACTATGTATGTTACAAACTCCAGCATCTCTACGAATCATATCAACATAGATCACCTTATATTTACTTCCTTCGTACATAACAAACTCAACACCATAATCGTCCTTGATAGGGAGCTTAGTGGCTGGAAGACTGCATGATGGTTCCATTAAAAAATGAATGTTGATGTCGTACCTTGTTTTATCAATTCCCGTTACTATGTAAACAATATCAGTTAATTGAGTAAAAGTCGCATTCTTATTGGCCATCATACACGTTTTATTACCCCCGGTGTACTTATCATCGTTCCATTCTCCGTTCCACATAATTACCAACGGCACTTTATCCATTGCTACAAGATTCAAAGTAAGAAGTTAGACTATTTAATGGGACGAATTCATAAAGAGAATTTATACAACATAAATACATGATTTTTTTTACTTACAAAATAAAATTTTTATTATTACTATAATCTTCTCTAATTATAACTAAAATAAAGTTTATGAAAATTTTTTAAAAAAATTATAAAAATATTGGAGGATTTTAACATAATTTTTAAAAAATTATTTTATCACATTTTTGCACACATGAGAGTTCTGTCTGAGGGCTTCTTATCAGGTTTCATTGGCCAATTAAGCCTGATAAAAAGTCCTATCGGGCTTTATTGCCAACCCATCAAGTCTCGTGGGGCAGAGGCCAATAGGAAGCCTATCGGGCTTAGTTGGTCCTATCGGGCTTCATCTCCTGACAAAGCCCGATGGGGTCCCATCGGGCTTTGTATGCTATGAAGCCCGATGGGATATACGGACTATCGGGCTTCATTGCTCTACGAAAGCCCGATGGGACTTGTCCCATCGGGCTTCGTCGGCGATGAAGCCCGATGGTAATCGGGCTTTGGGTCAAAGCCCGATGAATACGAAGCCCGATGGGGATCTCATCGGGCTTTGTGCCCCCAACTAAGCCCGATGACTGTGTCTCATTTCTGAAAATTTCGATGGCTGTGTGCCTTTTTTGAAATTCTTTTTTTTCACATAGATCTAGAATGAATATCTACCAAAAATATTTTATTCACAACCACAACTATTCTACACAACTTAAATAAGCAATATCAACACAAAAAGTACTTTTGAAAAACAAAACAAATATAAATCAAAATCAATACCTTGAATGCTTCTTGGAAAGGAAAACTTCTCGTGAATGTGGCTTCAATGAGGTCTTTGCGATGATTGATGAAGAAGTTAAATGACCCAACAAGCAAAAGATTGAATGTAGGAAGAATGGTTAAGTTTGATGGTTTCGCCAATGGAGAAGAAAGTCGACAAAATGAAAAGAATGTAGGAGCGTGAATATTGGAAGAGAGGAGAAAGGTAAGTGAAAGAGACAAGGGTATTTTGGTAAATGGGGCTAAGGGTAATGTGGCCTTTCCATTTTAAAATCTCATTAAGGATATTTTAGGTATTGTACATAAAAGTGGCTAGATAGTGCAATTAGTTTGTTTAAGACTTCAGAAACGTTTTTTTCCTGTGAAGTGACTAAAAACAAATCTGTTATATTCATTTATATTAATTATGAATTCGTCCCTTATTTTATCAAGGTGACAATGAAATTAAACCTACCCTAAACTACTAATTAGTAATTTCACAAATAATATATTGTATCATGGTGACAATGAAATAATAGAGGCTTCAGGCCGAGAGGCGAAGTGGGTGGGCGCTATTTATCATGGTGACAATGAAAATGACATGATTTCTAGCCAAACCAATACTCTCGAAAAAAAACGATTGCATGCTTAAGGATCTAGATGATAAAGATATCTTTATTAAACTTTTTTTAAATTTAAAATATTTTGTTAATTGGTAATATGGGTGAAAATAAAGTGAATTTATTATCAACCAATAAAAATGTTTTGATAGTGAAAATAAATTTTAATAAATATAGTTTATCCAAAGATAATTGTGCATTTGACAATTCATATTATACTTTGACAATCCATATTTTATATGGACCCTAACATCTCAAGCCCCTAATATTATTTAACATTATATATATATATATATATAATGAGATGGGCTCATGCCTACAAGGCCACCTGGGCCCATGACAACAAGGCCAGGACCGGCCTTGGTTGCCTACCCTCAGGGCCAGCCCTGATAGGAAAGCGTTTCTCAGGACCTCTGGAGTTTGGACTTAAAATGTGCAGGAGTCAACTCGACTCGGGACCGACGCTCCTGAGTCGCAGTATAAAATGATAGGTGGAGGTGGGGAAACTGGAGCAAGCCCTAGCAACCACCTTCGCCCGTTCTTCTTTCCTTCTCGTCTGCATCTCCGTCTTTTCTTTTTCTCGAATCAGTAGTTGTCGTCCGCCAGCTCGCACTCTTTTTTCTTGTCTAGAAGTCCCTTCTCTATTCTCCAGCCAACTGACTGTCATCCTAGACATCGACAACTGGAGTTCTCATATTTAAAGTAAGTATTTAAAGTTGTTTAGCAAAAAAATGATTTTCAGATCTAGTGAGATTCAACCGTCGGAACGTTTTTGTTTTTGGTTATGTGGGTCACAAGATCAAGGTGATTCCAATCGTCAGTTCCAACATGGCCGGCGACTAGAGACAGAAACGACCAGCTTTTTTTCTCGAACTTAATATGTCAACTGAAAATCCATCTCCAGTCTAGAAAAATGACATTACTCTACATTATTAGGGTTGGGTAGCATTACTCTACATCAAAAATTCTCTATAGGCGAAATGGGTGGACTCTATTTTTTTAAGATTAAAATTATTATAGCAACACGGAAACGAACACGACACTAACACAGACGTAGCAAAAATCCAAAAATGAGGACGTGAAAATACAGCAATATATATATATACGTTACATATTTATCTATATATTAGAATTATCCTATATCTTATCCTATAATCCTATCTTAATCTCAATCTTAATCTTAATATGTTAATATATATATATATAAAAGAAGGATAGCCATCAGGGAAAAGTCAATAACTTTTTTCTCTAAAAACGTCATCTACATATACACATTAGGCATTTATTACGGCAATTTAATTCCCTAACTCTAGCTGATGAAAAGTCATATTTCCATTGAATAAAAATGTAGCGAAAAAGGGTAATGAGTAATCAAAATTTCAATAAAAATTAATGTACCGTCTGGATGTGTTTTCCCATGTTTCTTTTTTCTATGTTTCTCGAGAAAAAGAATAATTTTAAGAATTAACAATTCCCAAAAAAAAAATACACACTTTCCAGAATAAAATGAATCCATTTCAAATCCATTTCCTACATCCTTTATAAATTAAGATGTCGTATAAATTGCCTCATTTGTTCTCTGGCTTTTCCTGCACTGAAAAAAAAATATGCATCCAGCTTATTGTAAATCAATTATGTACTCGAAAATGGCCAAACCATGTAATTTCCTCAGTGAAGTAGACTCTACAAAGACCTAATGGAGGTTGAAGGTTCGGGTTGTAAGGATTTGGGAGGTTCCTTGCTTCAAGAATAAGGTAGAAACATACAGAATTAAGATAGTCTTCGCAGATGCAGAGGTTTTATTGTTTACGCACTACTTTATTTTAAATGTTGTATATATTTATTTATTTTTCATCCGTTCTATAGAATAGTCAAATTTCAAATGTGTTAACATGCACTACATGATTCTTCATGTTGTATTTTTTTTTTTTTTAAGATTCGTAATGCAGAACATGCACTTTTCTGAGCCTTTATATAAATTTTAGGATATGTTGTTATCTGTTCTTTTTTAAAAAAAAAATACAATGATTGAAAAAAAAAAAAAAGAACACTTAATAATATCAAAAATATAATTTGTACAATAAAAGCTATTGGTTAGGGCAAAAAAACACATACATATCAACACGCAAAAACAAGATGAAAAAAACAAGGGATTCACAGCTATATGATAAGTACAATAAAAAGTGTTTTATTTAACTATAGATATACTTTTAAGACAATAAAAAATGAGAAAACAACGTAAAGACAATTGGAAAAAAAATTGACGGTTAGGATTACTAATAATCCCATTCATATCGTGATTTAACGAAAGATAAAAATATATTTATTTCTTCATTATATATATCCGTTCTTTTCTGGCCAAAGAATGTGATCAGAGGTGGGCCTACAATGGCAAGGGACGGACTTCGACGATCGATCCATTAGGGGATGGGACGGCTAGCACCTTGCAAGCACTCTAAATCTCAAGTGAGTAAGAGAGTAAAAATGACAGAGTATCAGTGGATCAAAGAAAAGAATATACCTTGGCTCTGAAAATAGTTGATTTATATAGAAGGAGAAGAGATTCTCTTGCATGCATGTGTTGTGTGTTTGTAAGGTGATGGAACTAAGTATCCAGCATTGGTGAAGGCTCCCAAATGATAGCATGGCGTCGGTAGAACCTTCATTAATGTGGACAGGATCTGCCATTAATGAGGATGGGATCTACCATAAATGAGGATGGGATCTTGAGCGGGCGTGTGAGTATCCAATATACGGCTGCACTGATGTTGTTGTAGGCTAGGATCGAGTTAGGGGCCAAGATTGAGTCGAGGGCCATGGGCCGATGATAAGGCCAAAGACCGAGATTGGGTCGTAGGCCAAAAGTCGAGATTGGGCTAGTACGGTCTAATATTAAATTAATAGAAATAGGTAAATATATTATTAGGGCACACAAGAAAAATGAAGTATACAGACCTCCGGAAAACAGATTAATGATTCAATGGAAGAACTAATCAAAATATTTAATTTGGGTGGAAATTATTCAATTGACATAATAATAATCCCAATTTTACCGTGATTTCATTAAGGATAAAAAAACATTTAATTCTTCATGAAATATATAAAATTGACAAAAAAAAGATAAATATATTATTAAGGTACACAAAAAAAAAAGGATGGAGGCAGAGCTCAAGAAAACAGATTTATGATTCAATGAAGGAATTTACAAAAACATTTAATTTGGGAAAAAATTATTGAATAGATAGAATAATAATCCCATTCATACTGTGAATTAATGAATGATAAAAAAACATTTAATTATGGAGTTTTATTTTTAAATAAATAGACAAAAAAGGTAAATATATTTATAAAAAAACAGATTTATCATTCAATGACAAAATTAAAAAAAAAACATTTAATTTGGTTTTCAATCCTTAAATTGATAGAATAATAATTCCAAAAATTTAGTGAGACTTGGATGGAAAGGAGAAAATATATAATCAACAGAATAATAATCCCAACAATTTCTTGAGATTTGGATGGAAAGGAGAAAATATATAATCTAGAAAATGATAGATTTTCAAGTGTTATTCAATAAAGTCTTACCTTAAAAATAATAGGGTGGTAGAATTCATGCAACAATCAAACGTTCAGATGTTCAAAATATTGATATGTGAGGGTAAGCTATACATTGCGTGCAACTTCATAGTCAAATATAACAACATGAAGTTCAAGACTACAAGACACAAGTACAAATTAGATTTTATGCCAAAGACGACTGTTATGGAAGCTATTGACAAAAATTTTCCATCAAGCAATTATGTGTCCAGGCATTTGGTGAAATTTTGGGTGCAGCAAAACGAATTATTTGGTATGCATAATATTTTAATATTATGATTTTTTTAATTTAATTATAATTAACATCTTGACCCAATTTAATGCAAACATTTTTGGGGAGGTTGTTGGCAAAGATAATACTAAATTTCAAGAATCGTGTGGAAGAACAAATATATACCCTTAAATTTTATTGAGCACCTTGAGTATGTATATACCCTTAAATTTTACTATTAAATAACAAATATATTTAGTTTTATCTATATAAACTTATGTAAAACATCGTGATTTGTTTTCAGAAAAAATAAATATTCATGCACTCTGTGATGAGACTATGTTAACAAGGTTAATAGTGTAACAACCCGTTAGTAGGTGTAGAGTATTTATTAAAATTTTATTTCGTATGTCACATTTTGGGGCATCATTGGAATTAATTATTTTTATATGAGGATATTAATCATGGAATTTAATATTTGAAATATTAGAATTAAGAGGCCATTAGCGAAAAAGTTACATTAGTGGAAATATTATTTTTGGAATCAATGTATGGTGAATAATTAAAGAATGATTGTGTGGATAATGGGTTTGGTCCAAGGGTTAAAAGGCCCAATAGAATTGAAGAGTTAAAATTCATTTATAAATTGGGTTGAGGCCATTGGGCTTAAAATGAATTAAATATATCTGTGTGTGTTATTTTATTTGGGGCCTAAGATAGAAGTGGGTCATTTTATTTAATTGGGCTTTGATTTGGGCTTGGGCCAATGTGAATAAAAGGTGGCATTATAATTAAATGAAAATGAAAAATGTGGCAAATGACCAAAAGGGGCATGCTTTATGAAAAATGTAAGAGCAAAAAGGATAATTTCATAATTGGTTTGATAAAATAAATTAGAAATAAATAAGAATATTGTGAAATGTCCAAGAGGGGTATTGATAGAGCGCATATTTTCATATTATTTAACCCTCATATTTAGTCTTTTTGCACGTTAGTTGTGTCATTTTATTCATCTTGATTTTTTTTTTTTTATAGGAATTGGGCTTCACACTATTTTATCTTATTTTGGACAGATTAGGGCTTCCTGGGTCATGAGGAATTTTGATGGCAAGAAGGGAATCAAGGAGATTGGAGACAAAGAAGCAAAAGTGTGTTGACAGATTTGACCTTCTATGCTTCTTTCAAGTTTTTGGCCAAGTTACAATCCCAGAATGTGAATGATGTCTTCAGAGATATTGTAGAATACTTCTTGGGATTTCTGGAATGGTATGGTTTTTCCAAATCCAAGTTCGTTTGGACCTCTAAACTGCGCTTCAAAGTCGGGACCAGAAAGTTGGGTCAAATTAGGAAAGCTGCACAGATGCTGAATCTTTAAAAGGCCATAACTTGGGCGTCCGATATCCAAATCAAGTGATTTAAAAGTCAAAATTCATCTAATCTTCCTGATATACAATTTTGATGAAGGCGCCTAAGCCCAAAACGTACGTTATCCTATTCGAAATTGGCTGTGAAATTGCGGTAACTTAGGATTTCCTCCCTAAGCTCTATTTAAGCACATTAAGTGGCCGATTTTGGGAGGATTATCACGATTTCAACCAAGAAGATGGAAGGCTAATTTGCTTGTGATTCGCTACATTCTCGTACCCCTTGCCCGGTTTGAGTCTCGGTCATATTGTTGAATTCGGTTTAGAACTCGATTTTCATGTTTTTATGGATGATTTTGTTTCTTTTCCTTCTCTAAGTTTATGTATGTTTCTTTTATGTGATTGTGTGAATGCATGCATGATCTTTGGATGGGTTTAATTGATGTACTCGGTTGAGGCTTTGATTAGAAAGAAACGAAACGGTATATTTGTATGAGCGATTGCTCGATTTGATTTAATCTTTTACGGTTGTAGAAGAGTTTTTCAAATCAAAAGAAAATCAAACCAAACAGATTGTTTTTATAAGTGAGATAAGGATTACCGTGGTAAGAAGGTAGGGTTTGTAGCGGGTTACGTTTTAGTTCATCTTTGTTTCATTCTTGAACGTTTTTAATTCCGGTTTTCATCACAACCCCCCCTCGTTTAATCTTGTTTTGACAGATCCGTTTGAGGTTCGTTGGGAGACGACTTTGGGTTGCACCCTTATTGCAAATCCGAATCATTATTCATCTAATCTATCGGTGTTCGACAGCACTGATCAGATTTTGGCGCCGTTGCCGGGGAACCGTCAAACAGTTCTGCCATAACAAGATTTGTTTTCTGTTTTTCTTTTTCTTTTTAGTTCTCTTTCATTCTTTGTTGATTTCTTTTATCGCTTCTTCGTATCTTGCTCTTTGGTTTCTCTTTTATTTTATTTCCTTGTTGATTCTTTGTGTTTTCTTTGTTCATTCTTTGTGTTTTTCTTTTCGGTTTGCTTGTTTTCTGTTTTTTTTTTTTTTGTCATAAACAGCACTGTTCACTGTCGACGACTATCTCAGAATGCCCTGATTTTTGGTGTCCAAAGGAATGGGGGTGTGGGGAGAAATAGTCACTCCTATGCAGTACGGAGGGCGTATTTTGGCCAAAATCCAACGTTTAGACCATTTTTTGGGCCATTTTGTGTTTTCTTGGTGTGTTTATGTGATTTTTCCTTGTGTGTTTTGTTTTGTTTTTGTTCTTGTTGATACTTAATGCATGACTTGAGGAATTGAGGTTAGAGGCATATGAGAACTCCAGGATCTACAAGGAAAAGACCAAAGCTGCACACGACAAATTGATTGCCAAGAAGGAGTTCAACGTTGGCAATAAAGTCCTCCTCTACAATTAACACATAAAGCTGATGCCTGGTAAGTTGCGTTCTAGATGGGTTGGTCCTTTTGTGGTTACTCATGTTTTTCTCTATGGTGCAGTTGAGATCATGGACGGGTCGACTACGAAGAAATTCACAGTTAATGGGCAGAGGCTTAAACATTTCTACGAGGGCTTTACAGAACACACAGTGGAGGAGCTATCTCTCTTGGACCTTCCTCCGACTTGATACCACCAGGCTGTTTCTCTCTCTTTACTTTTCTTACTCGTCCTATACCTGATTCTTGTTGCATGCTTACATTGAGGACAATGTAATGTTTGAGTGTGGGGGGGGGAGTTTTAGAATAGAAGTTTATTTTCAAAAAAAAAAAAAGATTTTTGGCAAAATGAGGCAAATTGAGTTTGAAAGAATTTGGCATGATTAGAAAGTTGATCTTATCTTTTTGGGCTCTCAAGTAAATTGGCAATGAGTTTGGCTTAGTGGGTTGATTAAGGTAGTATTTGTGAGGATATTTGTGCTTGTTCTTTCTTATGATATGCGTGCATTCACTAATTATGGGTATTACTCCATAGCTTGTTTTGAATCTTTATTAAAGCTATCAGTGCTCGTGCATGTGAAAAGATGATTAAGGCACTCTTTCATTTTACAAAATAAAACAAAAAAACAAAAAAAAAAAATCTTTCCCCTTCTTTAGGTTGAAGAACATTCATTGCATCCTTTGATTATGGCAACATATTAAGTAAGTCCTTCGGAATCAAAAAGAAAAATAGATAGAAAGGCCAAAGGCCAAGGTGAGATGGAGCGTAAAACGCACTCGTCAAGGTGAGATGGAGGGTAAAACGCACTCACAAAGGTTGGGATGGAGCGTAAAACGCACCCACCTTTAAAAAAAAAAAAAAATGTGTCTATTTTCTGCTTGCTTAATAGTTCTTCATTGATCTTGGATTGTCTTGAATGTTTTCTTCCTAAGGTTTACTTTACTTTTCATTGTTTTCTTCCTATCCTTTTCAGAGCCATGAATAAAAGTCCTTTTGATTTGCATGCAAAAAGCATTGAGAGTGGAGATTTAGAAGATGAGCATATCTGGTAGTGGAATTGTGATTGAGTGGAGTGAGGCATAGCATTTGAGGAACTTGAGAGCATATTCTTATTCTATGAGGGTCTGCTTATTTTGACTTGTCTTGCCAAGTAAAATTGCCATGCTACTTGTTTGTCTGGGAAGTGTAAGAAAGATGATCTTTGAGTGTTGAATTCCTATAAAACTTGCTGTGTCTCTCATTTTGCATTTTTTACATCCATTTTGTTATTGAATGTTAGTGTCTAGTGTTTTTCCCAGGAGTGCAAAAGTCTAAGTGTGGGGGAATTTGATAGAGCGCATATTTTCATATTATTTAGCCCTCATATTTAGTCTTTTTGCACGTTAGTTGTGTCATTTTATTCATCTTGATTTTGTTTTATTTTATTTTATAGGAATTGGGCTTCACGCTATTTTATCTTATTTTGGACAGATTAGGGCTTCCTGGGTCATGAGGAATTTTGATGGCAAGAAAGGAATCAAGGAGATTGGAGACAAAGAAGCAAAAGTGTGTTGACAGATTTGACTTTCTATGCTTCTTTCAAGTTTTTGGCCAAGTTACAATCCCAGAACGTGAATGATGTCTTCAGAGATATTATAGAGGACTTCTTGGGCTTTCTGGAATGGTATGGTTTGTCCAAATCCAAGTTCGTTTGGGCCTCTAAAAAGCGCTTCAAAGTTGGGACCAGAAAGTTGGGTCAAATTAGGAAAGCTGCACAGATGCTGAATCTTTAAAAGGCCATAACTTGGGCGTCCGATATCCAAATCAAGTGATTTAAAAGCCAAAATTCATCTAATCTTCCTGATATACAATTTTTATGAAGGCGCTGAATCCCAAAATGCACGTTATCCTATTCGAAATCGGCTGTGAAATTGCGGTAACTTAGGATTTCCTCCCTAAGCTCTATTTAAGCACATTAAGTGGCCGATTTTGGGGGTGGCCGATTTTGGGAGGATTCTCACGATTTCAACCAAGAAGATGGAAGGCTAATTTGCTTGTGATTCGCTACATTCTCATACCCCTTGCCCGATTTGAGTCTCGGTCATATTGTTGAATCCGGTTTAGAACTCGATTTTCATGTTTTTATGGATGATTTTGTTTCTTTTCCTTCTCTAAGTTTCTGTATGTTTCTTTTATGCGATTGTGTGAATGCATGCATGATCTTTGGATGGGTTTAATTGATGTACTCGGTTGAGGCTTTGATTAGAAAGAAACGAAACGGTATATTTGTATGAGCGATTGCTCGATTTGATTTAATCTTTTACGGTTGTAGAAGAGTTTTTCAAATCAAAAGAAAATCAAACCAAACAAATTGTTTTTATAAGTAAGACAAGGATTACCGTGGTAAGAAGGTAGGGTTTGTAGCGGGTTAAGTTTTAGTTCATCTTTGTTTCATTCTTGAACGTTTTTAATTCCGGTTTTCATCACAACCCCCCCTCGTTTAATCTTGTTTTGACAGATCCGTTTGAGGTTCGTTGGGAGACGACTTTGGGTTGCACCCTTATTGCAAATCCGAATCATTATTCATCTAATCTATCGGTGTTCGATAGCACCGATCAGGTATCATTTAAATAATTGTGTGTTTTATGTGGAAGGACAAAATGGTAAATTTTCAAGAGGGTGGTTATCTCTTTGTTCTCTATTTCTTCCCTTCTCTCCCATTGGTTTCTTCTCCCTGCTCCTTCTTCTTTTTCCATCTTCTTCTTCTTTTTATTCTTCTTTTTCTTCTTTCATTATTCTTGGTTGAATTAAAGCTTCAAAGGTGTGGGGATTTGTAGCTTTGAAGAGGATTCTTCTTCTTCCCTTCAGTTCAAGCTTCAAAGACAAGTTCCTCTTGCACCTTTTTTTATATTATAGAAGTTTCTCCTTCTTTTGGATGGAATGTCAAAATGTCTTTGTTCTTCATATCCTTGTAGTTAAAACTATTTTTGCATTGGTTGTGTGACTATCTTCATTTTTTCTTTAAATCTTGTGGCTTGTTTAAATCTTTTGTTGGGACTTGTTTTGGTCTCTATGGGGCTTGGTTTTGGCATTATTTATTCAAGAAATGGCAACTTGGGGGTTAGGGTTGTGTTCATGGGTGTTTTGGGAGTTTTTCGTTCATGGATTTTTGGTTTCATATGCGTTTAGTCGACTTTTCGAGCTGAAGATTTCGAAACCTACCTCCTATATTTCCAAACTTGATCAAGCAAAAACTTTGATTTTGAAACGTAATCTTTGTATTTTGAAACATGCCCAAATAGAAACTTATATTTCAAAACATGCACTCTATATTTCAAAACTTAGTCAAACAAAAACTTAGGTTGCGTTCTCTTTGCTGTTTTTAAGTCATTTTTAGTTTTCAGTTTTCTAAAATAATGAAAACGCGTTCTCTTTGCTGTTTTTAAAAATACATTTTTGAAAACAAAAAAAAAAATTGTAAAGAAAACTCAAAACAACAAAATGTTGTTTTGAGTGTTTTCATCCAAAACAAACTCTAAACTCAAAATACATCTATTTATTTATTTTTTCATATTTTATTATTGTAATGGAAAAAAATATTACAAAATTCATTAACTTTAAAATGTATATATTTTTTTAATAATATATTAATATTAAATATTTATAATTTACTTAATAATCAAATTTATTGAATAAAATATCATTAAAAAAATATTTTCAAAATTTCAAAGAGAACGCGTTTTCTAATTTTCTGTTTTGAAAAATAGTTTTTCAAAATGACAAAGAGAACGCGTTTTCAATTTTCTAAAAATATATTATCAAAACAGAAAACTGAAAATGAATTCAAAACTCAAAACTGAAAATTGAAAAGTAAAGAGAACGCAGCCTTATATTTCGAAACATGCCCTCTATGTTTCGAAATTTGCCCAAACAGAAACTTACACTACACATCTTATACTCTTTAGAGCATAACTTTTTGTCCTGATATCGGAATTGAGATCCATTTTTTTTTGTTGCGACCCTAAATCGATAATATTCAATTTGGTATAGGATTTGAACTATTTGGGCAACTATTGGTCCTATGGGTTCCCTTGAAATATATGATTGATTCGTAGCTTTCTCCTTCCTTAAAATTTGTTCAATTTGAAATTCTGGAAACAAATGCTTCCTCATTGATCTGGTTATCAATATTATCAAATAATTGTAATTAATTGATGTGGTGGAACCTATTTAAATGTTGAATTATGTGAAATAGTCAAGAATCTTAATGGATAAAAATTGAGGATGTGTGAAGGTCACTTGTTATAACATTGCTTGTGACTGTGTGCATTGCATTGTGTTACTATATTACTTCACATTATGATATTGGGTCATGGGTTGCATTCATTGGAGGGTCATTCTTTGTAGGTGTTGGGAGCGTGAACATTGGCATAACACAGGTAGCTTGTGAGTGCTAACTTGTGTATGTTAGGCGAGCATATGCATTAAAGCATTCGTGTGTGTGAATTCCTACGTGGGCCTAGCATAGCCTGATGTTTGGCTTATGGGGGCCTTGCCATCATATTAATGTTGCAAGAGCCATTGAATTCTTAATATGTTGCATTGCATGGTAGTAATGGTAATGGAAATCAGCTTATGATTGTGATGCGTAAGACTGTTGGTGGAGGCCCACAATAGTTAGATCATGTGATGCATAAGACTATGGGTAGAGGCCCACAGCAGTTAGATCTTGCGATGCGTAAACCTGAGGGTTTTGATACCCACAATAACTTGTGACTTTGATGAGATTGTCAGTGTTGTGGCATATGACGGCGACAGTGATGGATATGATATCTATGGATGTGGTATGGGAGTCTTGGGCTCATGTGGTTGATTTGGTAGCTTGTCCTTGGCTGCTGACAGGTTTGTATATCGGTTCTTGGGTGCCAGTGTCTGCATTTTATGTGGGCCCCAATGACCTTGTGTGTCCATCTATGCATTTATGTTATGGTTGGATATCGTGTTATATAACCACATAGCATGGATTGTGTGTCATTTATGTATATGAGATTGGCATGTATTTCTATATACAGCATGATATGCATGATATTTAGGGAAAGTCCAATCGTATCCATTTCCCGTTATTTCTATACATTTGTCAAGCCTTATGGCTCACCTTGAAAAATGTGTTTTGATAAAATATAAAAAAATTATATTTCTTTAAGATGTTGTTGTCAAGTGTAGAAGGCATGAATCCAATTGATATCTAGATGTCGGGTAATGATTTTGCTTTGTCTCTGAGTTGTTCATGCTTTCATATATCGTTCTATTGATGTTTCCCTTTATTATATACTTGCTGAGACTTGTAGCTCACACTTGCTTCTTTTGTCATTCTAGGAAAGGAAAAGATAGTTATTTGGGTCGAGTCTCAGTTAAATGTGTACAGAGATGTCCTGGTCTCAAGATCCATGGGTGTAATTTTAAGAGCATGAGTAAAGGGTTTCATTTTGTATTTAAAGTCATAGTTCATTTTTATTTTGAAAATGTATGGGTGGTAAGCCTAAGATGATGATATAAAAAATATTGTAATATTTATTTTGGGTCCTATTGATAGTAAGCAAATAGAGAAATGAAAAGAATTTTTTGATAATTTTGAGTGATTTTTGTATCTATATCCATTTTGAATGGATCTTCTCTCGAACTTCCTATACTAGCGAAAAAATTCGAGGACGGGCCTAACAAGAATACCTTTAAGTGATATCACAAATGGTATGTTCACTTTTTTTATTGTCGTGTGTAGTGGGAATTTATAATTCCATATTTATTCGTAAATAAGTTTTTAATAGATGTTAATATGAATTCTAAATTTTTTGTCAGTTTCACGAAGGCTAGGAACAAGTTCTTCAACTGTCATTAATTCTGATATTTCTTACAACATACATACACAATATTCGGGCAATAAACCATATAGAGCAATGAATATTTTGGGTTCTGGGAGGCATAGATTGGATAATGGATTCATAACAAGAAGTTCCAGTCTAACTTCCAATGATGTTTTTGATGACCATTCATCAAGAGATTTGAAGGAACAAAACGACACTTTAAACAACAGTAAGTATCCGATATCACATGTAAGATCTGATTTACATTTTTTTAATAAGATGTGTCCAATTTCTGTTTGTTGAATATATGATCGACTCAAGTTATTTTTAAGTCTTTTATGATTTATATAATATGATGAAAAGAAAACAGATTTCAACTGGAATAATTTTGCTAAAATAGATTAACTTTTTGCAACTTTCATTTTATCAATATTGTTGTTGAGATAATATAAATAAACGTTTATAATCTATTTGTCAAAATAATTGGACACATATTTCCAAATTTAGAAAAAAATAGAGATCATTCATCATACATGTATGGATTAATATTTTTTTTCTCTGTTTTTCTTTTGTTGATTGTGCTTTTTTTTTAATTCCTTTATGATTTATAGAATATGATGTAAAGAAAACAGATTAAAGTCAAATGCAAAAATTTTGCTAGAATAGATTAACTTTTTGCAATTTTTATTTAATCATTGTTGTTGAGATAATATAAAGAATCATGCTAGATGTACATTATTTTTGTACATTTTTTGCTACATAAAGGGATATTATGACAAAAATATCCCTCGTCTCTATGCGTTTCACGCACTTCTACGAGCCTCATGAGAGATATTTTTGTCATTGACACACCTTTGTGTAGCTCAAGATGTATACAAAGGTGTATCAATAGCATTATTCTAATATAAATAAACGTTTATAATCTATTTGTCAAGATAATTTGCCACATGTTTCCAAATTTAGAAAAAATTACTGATCAAGTGTATCATATTTATTCACAACAGAATAAGTGCAACAGATTTCATCTTCTTAGTAATCACAAACTAAAGATCCCTATAGACTCCCTTCGTAGTATTCTAAAGGAACCAAAGGCCACCTCAATAGGGCTCTAGACAAAGGATAAGCTTAAATCAAGAATAAACCACATAGGGAGAGATATACCTCAAGTCTACTAAAAAAAATTAACTTATGAAGAAATACATAATGCTGGTCGAACAACTATAATACCCCAAGAACCAAAAAAATGGTAGTATATATCGAGAATAAGTAAGGAATAAAATAATACCACCTGAATATTTTTTGGGTTAAATGTAGGCAAAGAACTATCGGGTTAAACGTGTTTGAGCTGGAAAAGCCTAAGGATAGGTGATTTCCTGGGAAATTCACGTAGGCCCATCAGGATAAGTTGTTCTGATCTTTTATATCGTTCGATACGGAATGTTACAAACTAATAACTCAAATATTCATTAAGCAATCAGGGTAAACGAAGCTCATGGCAACCAGATTATATGAACTAATAAGACACGCTTGAATAGAATTCAGGAGCCCATCAAAGAAATGTCCAAATTAACTATAACTGTAAAATTAAGTAAAAACTGAATTCTTGCAAATATCAATCACCTTGAACTATAAGCGAAAATATTTGAAATCAAGAAATGTTTGAACATAAGTAAAAACAAAAACAGAAATTTCAAATATTGTGCGGGTTCATCTTGTGATTTGAAAAAATATTATAAATTTAAAACAAATAAAAAAAGCATTTTTTTTCCTTCAAATATAATCTTAAGTTCAAGGTAGAAATTTTTAAGATTATATTCTCAAAGTATTCAGAAAATAAATTGAAAAAAAAAAAACATAAAGCATTTATTATGTACACAATGTTTTTTTTCTTCGAATACAATCTTAAGATTAATTATACTAAATAAATATAAATGAAATAACACAATTAAAAAACTAAGGTTGCGTTCTCTTTATTTTTTAATTTTTAATTTTGAATTTTAAACTCATTTTTAGTTTTTTGTTTTTAGAAAATTAAAAACGCGTTCTCTTTGTTATTTTAAAAAACTATTTCTCAAAACAAAAAATTAAAAAACGCGTTCTCTTTGAAATTTGAAAAATCATTTCTTAATAATATTTTATTCAATAAATTTGATTATTCAATAAATTAGAAATATTTAATGTTAATATATTATTAAAAAAATATATACATTTTAAAATTAATAAATTTTGTAATATTTTTCCATTACAATAATAAAATATGAATAAATAAATATATATATATATATTGAGTTTAGAGTTTGTTTTGAATGAAAATACTTGAAACAACTTTTTGTTCTTTTGAGTTTTTTTTACAATTTTTTTTATTTTAAAAGATGTATTTTTTAAAACAATAAAGAAAACGTGTTTTCATTATTTTAAAAAATTAAAAATTAAAAATAATTTGAAAATAACAAAGAAAACGTAACCTAAATAGTTAAATTAACTCCACGATAGAAATTTTTAAGATTATATTAACAAAGTTTTCAGAAAATAAACTGAAAAAATAAACATAAAGCATTTATTACGTACACATAGTATCACATCAAAATTCGTGAGTAAAAAAAATATTCTCAAAAGTAGAAAACTCATCTGGTTAAAAAAAAAATTAAAAAAAAAAAAACTGTATTATAACATATTACAGATGTAAATTCGGGAAAACATAAAAATCATATATGGATTTTATTTCTATAATTTTTCAGAAATATACCCAAAGTATTTTTGTCCTTCTCCGGCAGATCTGAATGCACAGCCAATGGATCTGGTCAAACCATTGCAATTTTTGGAATTTTTTGTAAATCCAAATATATTTTGGGTTTATTAACTTTGTTTCCATCATATTTGGAAAAGGGTTACGGATAAACACCAACGTAGAAGATCTATTATTTTCAAACTGAAAAAACAGAAAGAGTGTGGAAGGATTACGTCTCAAAACTTATAATTTCTAGGGTTTTTTAGAGAATAACATATGTTGTTCAGGAAATCACATGGAATAGAGATGTTTTCCATTGATTTCATCAGAACATCTATGTGATTCTAGGGTTTTATGAGCCAAAAAATTAGAGGGAGTTTGACACGGCGGCGGGTTTAGGGTAGAAAGGGAATGAGAAAAATTTTAGGTTAAGTGTAACTTTTTATATAAAACCCTAGCCTGACCCGCCTTAAATGGATCCCCAACCCATTATTTTTGTACCCTGCAATCCAGCCCAATAGAAAACCCGGTATAGGAACAAATTAGCCCAATCTGTAAATTTCCCATTAAAATTTTGTGCCTTGAATAATAATAAAAAAATTTTTGTCATTTTTCTTCCAATAATTTATTGAAAATAAATTTCCATCTTTACAAAATTTTTACAAAAAAAGTTGTATCCAAATTAATAAAAAAATATTTCTTTTTTTTTACAATATTGTGCTATACAAATGTTGTCAACTAAACAAAAAAAATTGTAATATTTTGAAGTTATTTATCCAATAATTTAATGTGTTTAAATATTTTTTTTCTTCACAATTTTTTTACAAAATATGTTGCTCTCTACATAATATAAAATATTTTTTATTTAAGGTATTGTGTTATGAAAACGTTATTGATAATAATACAGATACTCAAAATTTTCAAAAAAAATATTTCCATTTCCATATTTGTTCGCTATCAATAGACCAAAATAAATATTACAACATTCTTTACACCATCATCTTGGGCTTACCACCCATTCATTTTCGAAATAAAAGGCACTAAGATTTTAGATACATAATGAAGTACTCTACTCTTGCCTCAAAACTATACTTATAGATCTTGAAGTTGGGACATCTCTGTACACATCTAACCGGGACTTGCCCCAAATAACTATCTTCCTCTTTCTTGGAATGACAAAAGAAACAAATGTGAGCCACAAGGCTTAGCAAATATATAGCAAAGGCAGGCATCAATAGATTGATATATGAAAGCATGAATAAATTAGAGTCAAGAAAAAATCACTACCCGATATCTAGACATCAATTGGATTCATGTTTTCTACACTTGACAACAACATCCTCAAAGAAATACAATTTCTTACATTTTATCAAAATACATTTTCAATCCCATAAGGTAACCATTTACATTTTATTGATTTGGACAGGTTATCAAATTAATAACATGAGTTTAAAGCTCTCATATCACATCCATCAGTATCATATCCACCTCCATCATCATTATGTGCCAAAACACTCACAATCATATCAAGGTCACAAGCTGTTGTGGAACTCAAACCCCAGTCTTACGCATCACAAGATACAACTGTTGTAACGCCCCGTTTTTCGAGCGCGTTATAAATTAGGATAATTCTGAAATAATAAATTTTTTCTTTCAAACTAATGTTAAACCATATCATTCCTCATATCTATCCCAAAATTTTCAAATATTTTCTCGAAAGAGAATTATTATACACATCAAATGCGGAAATAAGGATCGAATCTGACATCTTAACATTAACCATAAATCAGTTCTTATATCCTCATTAACCATAAGGTTATACATCATTATTCCTTAAAACTTTCAAATTTCAAAGTAGTAGAATTTAAATACATGGGCTACATAACATACATTTCATTCATCATGCACTCTGCAAAATGCCATTTCATGCCTCATTCATCTTCGTATATGCTACAATCTCCATCTGAAAATTTTGAATATTCTAGGGGTAAAGCCCAAATTAGATGATGAATCATCTAAGTAAGGGAACAATAAACATATTTCATGCATGAATGCAAAATATAAAATGTCATTTCTATATCATTTCGATTTGAGTCGACCGCACCCAATTGCTGCTCTCCATTTTTACAGCCTCCTTATCAGGCCGAGGTGTATGGGTGCACCCTTAGCAGAGCAGCGGTGCCAGTCCATAATCCAAAACTTTATGCGATGCATGATCAATAATATCATCGTGAACATATGCACATTTCATCATTAATACATGTAAATGCAATCTATATAATATATTCACATTAAAACATGACAACATGATAAAATCATTTACTTAAAATTGGGTTTTGGGTTGAACCACTTACAAACCAAGCATTTTTCATAAAACTAAATCTAGTTGGGAGGTACCACTTACCTTCTCAATCTTATTGAGCTACCTTGATATTCGTGCTTTGTCTCGAAACACGCATATCATCTCGATTTGCATGACAATTTCAAAATTTGCACAAGTCACTTCAACTTTAAGCCTCAAAGCATCCTAATCACCATATTTGATTAAATAAGTATTAAAACCTATTTTTTCATAATTTCTTGCATTTTCTTTATTTTTCTCTCTATTTCTTCCTATTTTTTCTCAATAAATCCAAACTAAATATTTATTAAATATTTTCTCAAATATTTCACTATGAAAATTCATAAAATAATATTCCAAAATTTTTAAAATTTTATAGAGAATTTTACTTACCTTAACTTAGCCTCTCAGACTTCATCGGTATGCGTGTCATATCCTCGAAAGGTGTGCCTGAACCATTTTCTCGTCCAAAATCTCTGAAATATTAATAAATATCCATTTCTTATTTTTTTCAGGAATTTTCTAGGATTTTTCGACATTTTTCTCCATTTTCTTTTCTTTTCTTTTCTTTTTTTTTTCTTTTTTTTTCCTTTCTTCCTCCTCCTTCTTCTTCCTCCCGCCTGCAACTCACTCATGCGCCTTGCACACCAGCCATCGCACACCACCCATCGCCGTGGCTGCCCCAACGGCCACTTTCGACTGCCCAGCTCCGCTGCGACTTGCTACTCGCAGCTCCCACTCCACTGCCTCTATTCATTGGCCATGGCAACCATGATTGTGCGGCCAACTTCGGCCTCCCCTTGCCAGCCTCCTCCGCGTCACTCGCCTCGTGGGCTATCGCACGACCATCGCCAGCCACCGCAACTGGCCTCCCCACTATTGCCCTGCTCGCTGCACACTGGCCTTGGCTACCAAACAACAGCTATGCTGCTGCTACCATGGCCAATTTTGTCCATTCTAGGCCCCTTCCTCTCTCTCTCTCTCGATCTAACGAGCTTTCTCTGCCTCTCTCTCGACCATAGCTTGCTGTCGTGGCTGCCTTCTTCCTTTGCTTCCATTTCATTGCCATTTCCTTCTTGCTTCCATTTACTCACAACCTATCCCCTTTTATAGCTATTTCCAACCCTATTGCCCATCCCTCTTAACATCTAAAATACTCCACTTGCTGCCATACCTCTCTGCAACTTGGCCACCACTCTTTTACTCGGCCATGAAGCTTTCAGAAGCTTCGCAAAGCCAGCCACACACAAGCGTGTACATATATATATATAGCTATATATATATATATATATATTACACTATAATCTAAAGAAAATTGCACAATAAACCCCAATTTCCATCTTAATATCACTTGGGCAATTTCTTTATTGCAACCATGCTCTCAAACCTCAAATTAATTTACATTTTAATACAAAAAATGCAAAATTAATAATTTTAAAATTACTCGATAATAACGATTCTACCCCAGTGTCCTCACCGGGCTATTGTTTCATCCTAAAACCATTGAAGGGTTGCTCATTACGAAAAATTGAAGCCCCCTCAACCTTTCGTTGACTCCCCAAAAGTCCCCTACGATAATTCGATTTTGTAGCCTAAATCGCAACTGCATTTTAGTTGTACCAAAAACCCCCTCAATTCTAATTTCTTTTATTACCATAAATCTTATCTCGGAACGCTCATCTAGACCATATTATTTTTCTTAGACAATTTCACTCCGAGGCATTCTTTGCAATCGATTCGGTACTTATAACTACTATCAAGCCAATTTTTCAGTATTCTAAACTTCTTTAAATTACGTGGCAATCTCACAAAAATATGGGTTCTTACAACTATTGTGGGACTCAAACCCCCATCTTACACATCATAATCACAAGCCAATTTCCACCACACTGCCACTATGGGGTATAATTATGCGGACACACCGCCATGCAATGCATCACATAAGGAATGCAATGGCTCTTGTAGCATTAACGTGATGACAAAGCCCCCATAAGCCAAGCATCAGGCCATGCTATGCCCACGTAAGAATTCACACAAATGTATGCTCTAATGCATATGCTCGCTTAACATATACATGTCAGCACTCAACAGGCCAACTGTGTCATGACAATGCTCACACTCCTAACACACACAAAGCATGACCCCTTGATAAATACAACCCATGGCCCAACATCATAATGCGTAACATTATAGTAATATAATGCAATGCAACGCAGCCACAAGCAAAGTTATAACAATTAACATTCCACACAATTCAACATTTAAAAAGATTCCACCACATCAATTAAGTGCAATTATTTGATAATATTAATAACCAAGTCAAGGTGGAAGTATTCGTTTCCAGAATTTAACATTGAATTTTAAGAAAAGAGAAGCTACGAATCAAGTATATATTTCAAAGGAATCCCACAGACTTAATAGTTGTCCAAATAGTTCAAATCCTATATCAAATTAAAGCTTATCGAGTCAGAGTCGCAACAAAAAAAAAAAAAAAAATCTTAATTCCAATATCGAAACAAAAATTTATGGTCTAAAGAGTATGAGATGGGCAATTTGAATTGGAAAGTCGACTTTTGAAATTTGAAAGTCGATTTTTGGAAGGAAAAGTCGACTTCTACATTAACGTAGTCAACCCAACTGAGAGCTTAACATACAAAATAAACTTTTACACAAAATAGTCGACTCTTACCCTCACAAAGTCGACTTACTTTGAAGAACCCAGAAACGAGAAATACAAGCAACAACACACAAAATACCCTATGGATGACTTCCTAACCCTCAAGTTTCTATTCCTTGAAGAAAATATGGAATGAACAACCCCAACGAGACCAACAACAAGACCCGACAAGGGATTTATGATAGAAAATAAGTACTAAGGCACACACCAAGGGGGGTCAATTGGTAATTTTAAGAATTAATGTTGTTCTTCAATATTATTTTTTTGCAATACAAATGAGTGTTTTAAGAAATAAGTGAGGAATGGAGGAAATCTAAAAAGAAATTAAATCAAACAAATACACAAGAATATAAGGATATATAGTGGTTCGGCTTATTCAAGCCTAGTCTACTACCTTAGCTCTTCACTAATGATTTTTTAACTCAATCCACTAACACCCCCTACTTAAACAAAGTAGGTCCTCTAGTCTAAAGACTAGGAAATAATATAGCCTTATATCACCTAGATAAGCCCTCAAAATCTACAAGCTTAGAACAAATGAATACAACAGTAAAATGAGAGTTCTAAGAGCTTGACCTCTTAGTTACAAGTTCTCTCAATGAAAATACAAGGCTAGACAATAGATAGATACAAGAAAAGCACTACCTTCACACTGAATACGAGAAAACACAAGAATATTAAACCTCTATCTCTTCTTGGACACTTGGTAGTTGAGTATTGATTTTTCTAAAGGCTTTGAATGATGTTTCAACCATCTATTTATAATTGATGGAGAGATGAGACAAGAATTAGACCGTTGGTGGTAGTCGGGAGCATTAAACGCGTTCACAAAATCAGCCGTTATGAGAACCTGTGAAACAAACTGTCAACAAAATAAGAAGATTAGCCGACATTTACAACATAAAAGAAAAGACTTAGTCGACAGATGTCTTTGCAAGTATTCTGTCTGTCGACAATTTCTTGCCAAACTGTCGACAATTTCACAAAAAAGACATAACATGCTCTCTGTCTGTCGGTGCCGACAGTTCCCTAGAGGACTGTCGACAGTCTCAAGCCATTTTCTTTAAAACTGTCGACTAATATCCTAAAACACTTCTCAAAATAATTTCTATAAACAACAAATGATTATTTCTTGTAAATTCAATGTCCAAAATCAATAGTCTCAACTAACCACATTTACTTTGGAATTTATCTAGATATTAATAAACTAAGAGATTTAATCCCAAAAGCATTTGTTAGATTTGTACCTATACATATATACTTTGATAAATGATTTTGATACTTTTAGAATAGCTTGCTTGGAATGTTTTCATCATCAAAACCATAATCAATCACAAGAGTAAAAATATTAATCTATCAATTTAGACAAACCACAAGATTTGAGGGGAAAATGAAAATAATCACACAACCAATACAAAAATAGTTTTAACAACAAGGATATGAAGAACAAAGACATATTTTGACATTCTAACAAAAAGAAAGGGAAACTTGCACAATATAAAAGAAGTGCAAGAGGAACTTGCCTTTAATGATTCTTGGAAGAAGAAGAAGAAGGAACTTTCCCTTCCCAAAATTTGGAAATCCTCCCTCTTGAAGCCTTAATTTAAGAAGATGAAGAAAAGAAAAGAAGAAAGAGAAGAAGAAGAATAAGAGGGAACTGTTGGGGAAACCAAAAAGAGAAGAAGAATATGAATGAAGAAGAGACAAGAGAGCATGGAGAGGAAAATAGGGAGGAATGGGCTGCCAACCACCCCATTGGGAATTTACCATTTTGCCTTTCCACATAAAACACACACAATTATTTAAATGATACCTCTCTTGGACATTTCACATTTTCTTATTCTTTCTCATTTTCTTTATTAAATCAATTATGAAATTCCCTTTTTTGACCTCACATTTTTCATAAAGCGTGCCCCTTTTTGTCATTTGCCACATTTCTCATTTTCATTTAATTATAATGCCACCTTTTATGTACATGGGCCCAAGCCCAAATCAATGGCCCAATGGGTTAGCTTTACAACTTTCACTTAATTAAATACGCAAAATTTACACTTGGGCTTAACCCAATTTTAGTAGCCCAATCCATTACATATGGGCTTATTTTAGCTTCCCATTATCCATTACATTAGATCTTTCAACTCTTAACCCAAATCTAATTTAGCCCACTAAGTTGGACTTTTCAACCATTTTCCATTTCCTTTCTTCATTTCCTTTATTCCATTTCTTTTCAAAAAAATATGATAGTAACATTTATAATTTATCCACATAATTTACTTACATAATTTTTTCCACATTAAAAATATTTTCCAACATTAATTTAATTAGGGAAAAATTTCCAGTAACTAAAAATAAAATATTAATGAACGCCTAGACCCACTAACGGGTCGTTACAATTTCTCCCCCCCTTAAAAGAATTTGATCCTCCAAATTCGGATCTAGTCATATGCACAACTAGGAAGGAGATGTCTCATATCAACCTTGAATTCCCAGGTAGCCTCGCCCGAATGGGGACGCTGCCACCAAGCTAATACATACGGAATCAACCGACTCCTCAAAACCTTCCCTTTATAATGCTCAATGGCATTTCCTCATATGACACACCATTCCCGACCTCTATAGTCTAATAGTTGAACATATGCTAAGGGCCCAGCACATACTTCCTTAATGTTAATACATGCAACACTTCATGCACACCTTCCAAACAAGGCTAACTCATATGTCAAATATCCAATTCACTCTAAAATCTCAAAGAATCAATGTAGCGGGGACTAAACTTCCCCTAAATCACAATTCGACATGCACGATATTGCCCTTTATCGTGCCTTTAATGACAACTTTGAGTCACGTCATCTCATATTTGTGTATTTCCTTTGCCTATCTTGGGCCTTCTTTATATGGGCTCTAATGGTTCAAATCTTCTCCAATGTTTTCTCAATAGCTTCGGGTCCTACCAATGCCCGATATCCGACTTCCTCTCAACACACTGGTGACCTACAAGGCTTGCTATAAAAACAAATGCTTCATAAGGTGGCTTATCCAATGTTGGAGTGATAATTATTATTGTAGGCAACTTCCACCAATTGCAATCGATCATCCCAACTGCCATGAAACTTCCTTACGCACAATCCCAGGGAATGTAGGTGATTTTTCCTTCTTCATTCACTAATGGAGCTTGATACATGATCCAAAACTATCAAGATGCAATGGCGATATGTAAGTGGGTCGGATATCTTGACCTTTTCATTACATTTACCTGTAATCCGAAATGACCAAAGAGGTTGTGCATTTTGTTGAGAAAAGAGGTTTAAAACCCGAAGATCGACCAGACATTCTTTGTAGGGTATTCAAGATCAAGCTAGATCATTTGATAAAAGATCTTAGACAAAATAAGATATTTGGCCGAGTAAAGACAAGTAACATTTTCATATGTTATATGTTTTTTTTAAAGTGACTTAAGTTTATTTAACATGTATAATAGCTTATAATTCTAATCCTAATGTTTATTGTTACAGTTATGTATACTATTGAGTTTTAAAAGCGTGGGTTGTCACATGTCCAGAGGATAAGTATCCTACAGGTGAAGATATTGACAAAATCATTTCAGCTGAAATTGCTGATGACGCGAGTGATCCAAATTTTTACAATGCTATCAAAAATTTGATGATCCATGGCCTATGCGGCAGTTTAAGAAAAAATTCTCCATGTATGTTGGATGGAAGATGTACAAAATATTTTCTCAAAAAGTACACAGATTGCACTACGATCGATGAAGATGGATATCCGATTTATAGAAGAAGGGATGATGGAAGAATAATTAAAAAAATGGGATTGAGTTGGATAACAGATATGTAGTTCCACACAATCGTTACTTGCTCATATAAATGTACACAGATTGCACATATAAATGTTGAGTGGTGCAATCAATCTAGGTCAATTAAGTATCTTTTCAAATATATCAATAAGGGTCATGATCGCGTCACTGCGAGCTTTTATCGAAGTACTAATGATGATGATTCTCATAGCCATGTGGATGAAATAAATATGTACTATGATTGCAGATATATTTCACCATGTGAGGCAGCTTGGAAGATATTTGGTTTTGATATTCATTATAGAGACCGTCTATTGAGCGATTGAATTTTCATCTCTTCAATGAGAAAAATATCATATTTTCATATAATAATCCAATTGATGTTGTCGTGAGTTGACCTTCCATGAACCAGTCAATGTTTTCAGCATGGATTGAAGCTAATTAGAAATATCCCGAAGCAACAGATCTAACTTATGTAGAGTTTCCTACATGATTTGTTTGGAAGCAATCAATAAGATAGTGGCAATCAAGAAAACGTGGGTTTTTAATTGGATGAATGTTTTTCGTCCCTCCGGGATGTGGAGAAAAGTATTATTTGAGAATGCTTCTTAACATAGTCCGAGGACTAAGAAGCTATGAAGAAATAAAGACTATAAATGGCGTTCAATATAATTCATTTAGGGATGCTTGCTATGCACTTGGTTTGTTGGATGAGGATAAAGAATATGTCGATGGGATAATTGAAGCAAGTCATTGGGGATCTGGTAGTTGTTTGAGAAATCTATTTGCAACATTGCTATTGTCAGACTCTCTATCGAGACTTGAATTTGTTTGGGAAGAATGTTGGTGGTATCGAACAAATGACATACTTTATAGACAACGCAACATGTTGCGTTATGAAGGTATTACATTTTATTCAATGTTTTTATTACATAATAATTATTATTATTACTTTGTCTTTTAAATTAATTATAATTGTTTGTTTGTTTCGATTTACATATTTAGAATTGAGTGTCGAAGAAATAAAAAATTATACTATTGCAGAGATTGAAAAATATATTACAGAGTAGTGGAAAGAGTCTTCGTGACTTTCAAACAATGCCCTTCCCTAAGATTGTAGATGTTTCAATTCACAATAATAGATTTATACAGGATTAATTGCATTATGATAAAAACGCTTTGGCTGAAGACCACAAAAAAATTGTTTCTAATCTCACAATAGAGCAAAAGAATGCTTATGAAACAATAATGCATGCAGTTGAAGGTGATTGAGGTGAGGTATTTTTCTTTATGGGTACAGAGGTACAAGGAAGACTTTTGTGTGGAAAATTTTGTTAGTAGCTTTGAGATCAAAGGGGGAAATTGTTTTGACTGTAGCGTTAAGTGGTATAACATCTCTACTTCTTCCAGGAAGTAGAACAGCTCATTCTAGATATGCCATTATTATTACCCCGAACGAAGATTCTACCTGCAATATTAAATAAGGGAGTCCACTTACTGAGTTAATTGTAAAAACTAAGCTTATCATTTGGGATAAGGTACCTATGATGAACAGATATTGCTTTAAAGCTTTGGACAAGACTATGAGAGATATTATGAGGTTCAGCAATCTATTGAGTTTGAAACAACATTTTGGCGGTAAAACAATTGTTTTTGGAGGAGATTTTAAACAAATTTTACATGTTATTCTGAAAGGAAGTAGGCAAGATATTATGCTTGCAACAATCAACTCCTCATATTTGTGGAGACACTGTAAATTTTGAAGTTGACAAAAAACATAAGGCTTCAGGGTCTTGGATAAGATATATATTCATTCCATTGAATTAAAGGCTTTTTCATATTGGATATCTAGCATTGGAGATGGAACAATTGGCAGTCCAAATGATGGTCATCTAACCATTGAAATACCCGATGATCTTTTGGTAAAAGATTCAGAAGATTCAATTGCGACAATTATAAATAACACATATCCTTCTTTTTCAGATAATGTTAGTGACCCATTATATTTGTAAGGAAGGGCCATTCTTGCCCCAACTCTTGATGTTGTTGAATTAGTCAATGAATACATGATCTCTCTTAATCAAACTGAGGGAAAGACGTACTTAAGTTCTGATGCAACTTATAGATCAGATTCCAATATTGATCTATTATCAGATATTCATACTCTAGAATTTTTGAATAGTATCAGATGTTCTGGGGTGTCTAATCATCAGCTAAAGTTGAAAGTTGGTATTTCTGTTATCTTATGTCACAATGCAAGAAATAAAGTTTTCATTACAAGAATGACTTTAACTTCGTCAGATCCAAGATAGCCTTTGAAGTTCCAACGAACACAATATCTGTTAATTGTCTCATACACTATGACTATCAATAAGAGTCAGGGTCAATCTCTCTCCCACATGGGATTATATCTGAAAAAACCAATTTTTAGTCATGGACAACTTTATGTTGCAGTGTCTAGAATTACAAATCGTATGGGATTGAAGAAGATGATTTGTGATAGGGATGGAGTGCCAACCAATTCGATTAGAAACATGGTCTTCAAAAAAGTGTTTCAAAATTTGGATTAGCTATGTTATTTTTTTTTTTCAATATCAAAGAGTAATAAAATTTTATTTATATAATACTTTTTTATTTGAATATTATAAATAATATACTCTTAAAACAATTTCAAATCACTGTCATGGAAAAAAATTGATGTGTGTCGCACGGGTAATATACTAGTTAATATATTAAAATAGGATAGTCTGTCAAAATATTTTTCCATGTGGCAATCAATGGTGATATGTTTTTCCTCCAAAACTTGCATTAAATTAAATATAGTGATTAATTAATTATTAAAGTAATATTATTTATTATATTATATTTATTTATAAATATATTAGGATTGGAAAACTCATGCATTAGTTTTGAAAATATATAAACAAATTGTGCCAAAGCATCCACAACCAAAGGCCAAGGCATACCTCGAATCAAGAGAAAACAGTCAGATAAAAACACAAGCACTTGAATACAAATGCCCTCTGATTTAGCCCAACCTAAAATATATACAAAATAAAACACCAACCAAAATTCATTCGAAGGCAACAAAACGACATTAGAAACAACAAGACACAAAGAAAACTACTAAGAGAATAACACCAGCTCCAGGAGCTGAAAAAACAGAGCAAAGAAACGAAAGGATCAATGAAAAATAGAGGACTAGTAAATTAGGAGCCGTAAAAAATGACGCAGAGCACTACTCTAAAGAGACGTCTGGAATCAAATAGTGGCCAGTCATACAACACACTAGATCTGATGCTCCAATTATGACGCAGACCTCTCTTGATCACTGCAGGATCTGTTGTTGCGCTCTCTCCAAATGAAGTACACCAATACATGAAGAGTTAGCCAGTTAGCCACTTGCCAATGACCCTTCCCTCTCCATCTGGTCGCCACCCAAGACACCCTAATCTCCCAGTGACGCCAGGGCCATTTGAATTTCTTTGATCTACGAAAGCGCTACAACACCTTATGGGAAAAAGGGCAATTGAAAAATAAGTGCCTGAGATTCTTTGCCTTCGCCTTACAAAGGAAACATCTATTCGAAAAAGACAAGTACATGTTAATACAATCAAGATTAGATAACTTTTCCCGAACCGTTAACCAAAAAATGAGCATATGGGCTAGAATACCATAATGGGACCAGACTAGAAAATGCCATGGAATGCGGGGACGTTGCACCAGAACAGCTTGATAAGCAAAACAAATAGAGAAAACCCCATTCAAGGTAAGCAGCCAACAAAGCTCATCGCGTCGCCTGATCCTAAACAGGGTAGGCATCTTGTCTCGAATAAGGTCTAAAGGGGGGGAGTGACCCATCTCAAGGCAGACCCCATGAACCATCTGAGATTATATCTGAAACTCTAGCCAAACTAAAAATCCCTAATTAACGAGCAATTGGCAAGAGAAACAATATGTGAGCACTCCAAGAGAATGCCACTGATCATGCCATAGGAATACACTTTGACCATTCCAAATCCGCTATCCAAAACAGGATCTAACCAAACACCGAAGAGAAAGCAACTTTCTCTTGTACCAAGGGCACGTATACAGTATTGGAAGCAACCAAAAAATGTAATATATCTTAATTAGCATTGATGAGCCTACCAGAAACCCATACATTGCATGGTAGTAATCCTGTGGGAAAACTTGCATAGTTAAATGAATTAGTAACTATGCATAATTTTCTTTCATAATCTTTCCATTTTCAAGACTAATGCATGAGTTTTCCAATGCTAATTAAAATTTAAGATATCACATTTTTAAGACTAATGCATGCATTTTTCAATACTAATTAAGATTTAAAAAATCACATTTTCAAGAATATGGAAGAAAATTAATGCATAGTGAAAGAAAAATAAGTCAAAATTCATATTTTAAAATTTTGCTATCATTGCATAAATTAAATTTCAAGATCAGAAATTAAAAATTTCAATAGAATTTTTAGTTAGCATTGAAAAACCCATGCTTCCACACGTTTAGGAGTTTTAATTTATATTTATATTTATAATTCAAAATTTATAATTTTAAAGTTTTGTTATTATTGTAGAAATTTAATTTCAATATCAAAAATTAAAAATTTCAAGAGAGGTTTTAATTAGTATTGGAAAACTCATGCTTCCCCACATTTATGAGTTTTAATTTATATTATATTTATAATTTTTAATTAAATATATAATATAATAAATAGTTTAGTTTGATAATTAATTAATCACTACCTCTAATTTAATGCAAGGCTAATGCATAGATTTTTCAATACTAATTAAGATTTAAGATATCACATTTTCAAGACTAATGCATGAATTTTTCGATACTAATTAGGATTCAAGATATCACATTTTCAAAATCATGGAAGAAAAGTAATGTAGAGTGAAAGAAAAATAAGTCAAAATTCATATTTTTAAAATTTTGTTATCATTACAAAGAGCAAATTTAAAGATCAGAAACTAAAAATTTCCAAAGAATTTTTAATTAGTATTAGAAAGCCCATGCTTTCCTGCATTTATGAGTTTTAATTTATATTTATATTTATAATTTATAAATAAATATATAATATAATACATGATCTTACTTTAATAATTAATTAATCACTACCTTTAATTTAATGCAAAACTAATGTATAAGTTTTTCAATACTAATTAAGATTTAAGATATCACATTTTCAAGACTAATGCATGGGTTTTTCAATGCTAATTAAGATTTAATATATCATATTTCAAAACCATGGAAGAAAATTAATGTAATGTGAAAGAAAAATAAGTCAAAATCCATATTTTCAATGTTTTGTTATCATTGCATAAATTAACTTTCAAGAGCCAAAATAAAAATTTCAAGAAAATTTTTAATTAGCATTGGAAAAACTCATGTTTCCTTGTTTAGGAGTTTTAATTTATATTTATAATTTATAAATAAATATATAATATAATAAATAATTTTATTTTAATAATTATTTAATCATTACCTTTAATTTAATGTAAATATTTAATGATTTATTGTTCCAATGTAATAACTTTTGTATATAAATAAAAAGTTCATGTCAAGATTTTTCATTTTATATAACGTTGTACAATTTAATAAAAGTCTTTTTAAAACAACTTTTCAAAATATAGATGAAATAGTTGATTTTATTAATTAAATCAAACACTAGCAAAATGCAATGGATGTTGAAAGTTCGAGTCATGAGACTTTGGGAGATTCCATGTAACGTCTCGCTTTTCCCAAGTGTTAAATAACTTAGGAATTTTGGGAATATATATTTTTGTTAACATAAACTCAATATAAATCATTTCCAGACAATTCTATTCTACTTTCTTAGCATACCAAAATAAGAATCAATAAGCTAAGACAAGTAATCATCACAAATGCAGAAGTTAAAATTGAAACCTGATATGGTATATAACTGAATTCACTTAATCATAACATAAGAATATGTACCATTATATCATCAAATACTTAAATACATTGATGTTGCACCTTTTTTCATATCAGTTTTGATGATGAAAAATATCTATTGGTTTAATCCCTAAGTCATGAGTTAAGGCTGTGGTTTTCAACATATATCAATTTCAATATCAAATATTACTTTGTGAAAATGAAAACCAAATGAATTCCAAGTATCGAGATTTGCAAAACCTTATTTTTTTCTAAATTTGGAAGGTTAGCACCTTATAAGGAGATATATAAGAAAATGTTTTCTTTTTAGAAAACTATTTTTCTGTATTTCGATAGCTGATATCTATTGGTGTTAAAACGATTTTTAATTAATTTTTCAAAAAATAGAAAGTATGTATTTTGGAAGTGGTAATATTGCCAAATCCTAAATTTGTACTAAAACTCAAATTCTACTTTTTTATTGTTATGGATTTTGATTTTTTAAATATTTTTATTGAATTTAAATAGCTTCTTATTTACATTTATGTATTAAAGTAAATGGTTATAAAATATAAATAAAAGAAAATGTGGATAATTACATGCTATGGATTGTGTGCTATGGATTATGCTATGGAGGGTAAAACCTAAATAAAGAATATGTTGTAATATATATATGCTATGGATTATGCTTTCAAGCAAATGCTTCTGAAAATCTATCATGTTTCTATGCATGTTTCGAAACCCCTTCTAAAAAGATTTTCAATAATTTTCTATGTATGCTATTTCGAAACATTTATGTAATGCATATTTTTCAAATCAAGTTTTGAACTATGTTTCGAAACCCTGTATATCATATTTAGAAACCTCTAAAGTATATTTTGAAACCTTCATTTTATGTAATACCCTTAGATATCGTAAATAATAAATCGAAATTTTAGTGTTTTAAGACCCTAAAGAAATTATTAAAATTTTAAGTGGTTATCAGTGGGGTAAGTATAAATTTATTTGTATAAATCATAGTATATAGTTTAAATCATAGTATAAAGTATATAATATACTTATGTACCAGAAAATTTTAAATAGTATGTATTAGGATTCTTTTACTGTTATATGTATATTATAAATAGGTATGTATAAGTACATGTATAAGTATGTAAATAGGTATAAGTGTATATGCATATATATGTATATGTAAAAAAAAAAAATCGCTGAAAATCCAGAATAGACGCGCGGCCATGCTCTAGCCGCACCTGCAATCGGCAATCAGAGGTAAAGGGGGGCATTAACGCCCCAATGGTGATCGAAATGGCCTCCAGGACGCGTGGCCGTCCATGATAGGGCAAGTCACGTCAAGTTTGGGCTATAAATAGCCATGTTCGAGTGAGGCTATTCATCAAAAATCTTTATTTCAAAGATCGGGTATTTGGGTAGCGTTTGAAAGTTTTCGTGAGTAGGGTTTTAATCCTCGATGTGTGGGTAAGCTTTTTGGTGATTTTGGTGGCCAACGGAGCAGAGGAGGTGGTGAAACGAAGCTTCGCCGGAAAACACGCAAGTCGCTAGAGCCGCGCCTTCGATCGACAAATCAAGGTACTTCGTATTGTTTTTTCAAAAATCTAAGCCTATATTCGGGTTTGGGAGGTCGGAAATGGGGGGAGAAGAAGCTTCTTTTGAAGCTTAGAGGGTCAGCATCGTCGCAGGCGGCGAGAGGGCCACCAGAGAAGACGAACCAGGCAGGCGCATAGCCGCACACGCCCGCGAGTGGGAAGAAGGCGCGTGCCTTCCACGCTCCCGCAAGAAAAGAAGAAATAAAAAGAAAAGAAAAGAAAAGAAAATAAAGAAAAAATAAAATAAAATAAATAAAAATTTGCAATTTTTTTTATTAAATTTGGAATTTTGTTTATGTCTTGTTTTGTGAAAAATATTCTGGAAAATGCTAAATTAGTCATTTATTTGAATAGTTTTATTATTATGGAAATAAGGAAAAAATAGGAATTTAATTTAGAAAATTCCAAAAAAATTCCAGAAGGCTAGAAATATTATTTAAGGAATATTAGTAAAGAGAAATTGGATTATATGAAAGTTTAGATAATTATTATGTAATTTTGAAGAAATAAGGCTTAGAAATAAAGAGAAATTGTAGAAATTATGAAAAAAAAATAGTAAAGTAATATTCTGAAAATAAATTTAATGTTCTAGGGACCCTTGAGGCAAGAGGATTGGGAAATAGCCCGCTCGACACAATTTTCGAGGTTGATATGTTTTTCGAGGTAACTTAGAAGTAAGTGTACTGTTTCAAGATTAGTACGGTTATAAATGTTTATTTTCGATAATGTTTTCATTATATTAACATACTCTGACATGTATCCATCACGTAGACTGCATACATGACATGATTATGAAATGCATAAATACACGTTAATATCATTGATCACTCGCATTGAGGCCGTAGGGAGTACGAACTGGCACCGCTGCTTTACCAAGGGTGCACCCATACACCCCAACTTCGAAAGAGGTGGCCGCAAAAATGGTAGGTAGTATGAGGGGTGTAGTTGACACCTACGAGGAAAGACATTGCATACACACATGATATAACATTATGTACATTTACTTAGATGTTTCATCATCTAACTTGGGTTCGCCCCTGGAACATTCGACGTTCCAGTCGGGATTTGCAATGATGATACAGAGGTTGAAGATGTGTAGTGACGCGAGACGTCAAGAAATGAGTAAATGTACCATGTTATGTTGTAATATGAATAGTTCAAGAATTATGTACGTTTTAATTTATTTTCAGAAGCTTATCAACTTCGTAATAAATGTCATGTTCAGTTATTTATGTAATGAGTAGGTTCGATTCAGATTCCGCTTTATAAGATTGTATTTACCTCTAGTGTATAAATTAAGCACTATATAGGTCTTAGGGAATTTCGGGAATAATGTAATTTAGAAAAAAAAAAATAAGACCAAATTTCCTAAGGCATAACACGCCCAGGGTAAGTGGGGTGTTATATTTTATGTTTCGAAACCTCTGACATTTCTGTCAACAGATCATTTAAAAAATCGAGATGCATGTGTGCTATAATTTTGTATTTATCAATCGTTTGATTAATGCATTCTCCATGCTATGAGATTCAAATTTGAATTTGAATATGAGTGCTTCTAAAATATTCAAAGTGGGAATAGATTGTGTCTCCCACTCATTGTTGTCTCTACGTGCAAATCTAGCTGGAAAGGCTATATGTTTTGAAACATAAACAGTATATTTCGAAACCTTAGTGTAAAATTGTGATGTTTCGAAATCTACTTTTCTGTCTTGTCTCTAATGGCTATAAAACGGCTAGATTTCTATCTCTTGATATAAATAGCACGTGTTTGAAGACAAGAACAAGAGAGCACCCACTAGAGACATATACACAAGCACAAGTGGTGATCAAATCATTTATTCAAGCTATCATAAAAGATCCTCTACAAATCCTATTCTTGTGCATTGTGAGTGAAAAGGATAAACAAGCTGAAACCCGAAGTCTCATCTTTCTAGCTTTCCTCACCTCAAACCAAGAGATTTGTACAGCCATTTGGTAAGACATTCTATTGCATTACATTTATTAGGCTGTAAAGATAAAATTCTACTTATCTTGTTAATGTTGTAAGGTTTGAGTTGAGCCCGTAAAAACTCATTATACAAGGTTTTGGGGTGAACAGTGGTAAAACTCTTGTTGTGGTTGATCGCTAGTAAAAGTGATTGAGATTGAAAAATCCTTCAAGTGAGTAAGCTTGAAGGTAGTGGACTAGGCGGGGTGCCGAACCACTATATATCTTGTGTGCAGTTACTCTTTCATTTTTGCTTATCCATTATTGCTTGAGATTTCAAAAGAATTGTTTTCAAAGACTAAAACATATTTTCCTTGAGCATAAGCCTATACTCACATATAAATATAAATACCTATCTTTAATCTCAAACACTTTTGGTATACTCTTATTTATGTAAATCATATTTACCTAAGATCATTATTTTGAAATATAAGCTAAAAGATTTCGAATCAAACAAAACATAAAAGTATATTTCAAAACATACAATCTATATTTTGAAACTAGCAAAATAGTGAGGTATATTTCAAAACATATACCCTATATTTTGAAACATAGTATTCTGTCATCAATCATTGTTTTAATTATCGAAAAATTTATACGAATCCTAATTCACCCCTCATCTTGGGATATATTTACCATCATTAGGACTAACAATGGAGACTTATCATCAAGAGATAACAACTGAGCACCTCAGATACAATTTGACGATTCCTAAAAAATACATTAAATCATAACAATTATACATGATCATCAGTATAATAAAAACTTATAAAAATGACTAAAAACATTTCTTGAATCCTCATGAAGAAACCAAATACCAGAAACAATTCATCAAACCCATCGGCCACGTCATCACGTGCCGTTACACCTCAATCATCCTCTTGGCATAGTTGCAAATCCTAACTGGAATGTTTGAATATTCCAGGGGTATAACCCAATTAGAAGATGAATCTTCTAGTGATGGTTTAATAATATAATACATGAATGCATGATGCAATAACATGAACAATCATGTGCCTTAGTGTAACTTTCCTGACCCACAAGTCTGGCACAAAACCCTAGGTAGAATCCCAACCTACTTTCAGAATAATCCTAATGTTGTTCCATCAATTGCCTTTGGGGAATTACGATTACACTATCAGTGAGACATCCCAATCCCATGCACAAGTATCAATATGCCAATAATATCGTGCCAAACAAAAATCATAATCCATCGATATAACAATACATGTATAAATATGACAGGATACTTATATAATACACATAACTTAGCCACTTTCGTGACTATCATGCTCAACATAGGCAAAATATAACATCTATAAGCTTTTGGAGAAAACCACTCACCTTTAGCACGGAGTTTGAAATATTTTAAAAAATGTGCGTCACCTCGATTCGTGTGCACGACCTCGATTTTCGTGCCAAACCTTAAAAATTGTATAAATCATTTATCCTCAAGCACAACAATCCTATAAATCATATCTATTCACAAAATATATCAATACTTCAACTTCTTCACATTTTCCTTCATTTTTCTCCTATTTTCTTTTCTAAAATTCCAAATAAATACTTTCTTAACTATTTTCTCAAATCTGTTTCCACAACAATTTATAATATTCTAAGGGCTTTAAAAGAAAATTTCAGAATTTATCCCGAACCTTCGTTTGCACACAAAATTAGGCTAGTCATTGCAGAAATCAAGAAACAAGAAAGGCCAACACCAAAACTTTTTGCACAAACCTCGAGATATCAATTTTCTAGATTTTTTTTGCATTTTTCCCCAAAATTTTCCAAGTTTGCATGCGCCTTCACACGCTAGAAAGTGGTCTGTGCGTGATGACCAGCGCGTACAGGCCACGCACCGGTTATCTTCTCCGACACCAGTACATCGGCAAAGCTGAATCTCCATGCCACCTTATTCTCCTTTTCCAGTTGATCAGCATGGTGCATCTTGATGCTCAAAAGGATGACTGGAAGGCCTCTGATTTGTCAGCCAAAGTGTCGGCCAGACCGCCCGCCTCTTTTCTCCAGCTAGCTTCGAAACCCCCTCTAACCTTTACGAAAACACCTCAAAATCTCCAGATTTGATCTACCACTTATAGGTAACAAAAGCCCCTTAATTTGGTGCCTTAATTTATTAAAAAACGGGGTCAATTTGAAGTTCGCATTTTTCAAAACTCTCGGCCAAACTATTGCTATTTATAGCCAAAATTGGTCCACAAAACAACCAATCTCGCTTCATCTAAAGCCACTAAGGCCTTCTCGTGCCTTAGATCTGTCCAAACCCACTGAAAAATTGGCCCAAAAATTGATTTAAACAGCCAATTTTTCGGCCACTTTCGACCATGCAAAGGCCGATTGTCGGCTAAGATCGGTCCTAGGGCCTTGCCCCGAGGTACCTTACCACTTTGTCGAGCATCCCATGGCCGAATTCGGTGATAGGATGGAGCTTAGTCTGCCATGGCTTCCAAGCTCTTTTGAAAATTACACTATCACCTCATTTCATTTTTGAATTGCATTCTTGGCCCTTTTCACAAGGCCCCTAGGTTTTCCAACATTACAATTGAGACCCTTACGTTCTAAATTTCTTGTTTGACTCCCGAGATTCTAGGAAATACGTCATTTCGACCTTTCTCGTGTAATTTCAAAAATTACACTTTGGACTGGATTTATATTTTGCTTGCAAAACCTCATTGCTTCACCCTAAAACCACTTAAGGGTTGTTTATCAAGCCCAATTTGACTCTTTTAAGGGTTTCGTTAACTTTTTGGAAGTCTTTTAGGATAATTAGATTTTTCAGCCTGATCCAAACCTGTATTTTAGCTGTACCAAAAATCATTTCTGATCTGATTTTTTTTGATGTTATAAATCATACCTCGGGATGCTTGTCAATACTGTACCATTTTTCTTTGATATCTCGACTCCAGGGCACTCCCTGTAGTTGATTCAATCAATTTTTTTTGGCTATTTAGATACCAATTTTTCTCGAAATTTCATTTTTCTAATAAATACTTATTCTCAAATAATCTAAATTTCTTGGGTATTACATTTCATGCTTTGAAAATAAGTCAAAAACTTATAATATTGCTATTGAGATGATTTTCATGGATGAACATGTTTTTTTTTCTGTAATAAATTTATTGTTAATTATTTTTTTAGATTTTTTCATTAAATTTATAGAGTGGAAGGATTCATGCAACAATCAAATGTTAGTTGGTTTCGTCTTTTAAAATATTGATTTATGAATGACAAATGTATTTTATGCCCAATTTTATACTTAAATACAATAATATGAAATATAAAACTACAAGTCACATGTACAAGTTAAACTTAATGTCAAAGACTACTGTTATAGATGCTATGGATGAAAGTTTTTCAATATAAAATTTTATCTTTAGATCATTTGCTAATATTTTGAGAGTAGTGGAACTTGACAAAAAGGAATTATTTGATAAGTATAAAGTTGATTATGTAATTATTTATGCCCTTATAACAGATATTTTTTTTCAATTTTATTAAAGATATAATTAGAGAGATTGTTGGTAAAGACAAAGTGCCAAAAATCTTATAGAATGACAAGCGAAAAAATATGACAACTTACTTAATGTGTTAATTATTCTTTACCACATTGAATAATAGTACATGAATTAAGGGTGTTTTCTTGTAACGGCCCATCTCTCGAAGCCCCTACTAGTATACAGGATTTGTGAGAAGGTCGCTAATAGTATGATATAAAAGCCATAAAAACCCAAACCATCATAAAAAAAAAAAAAAATCAAGCATATACAAGTAACCGGGTCAAAAGATGCATCCTCTGAATATGATACAACAAGTCATAGCTACAAACATAATACATCCTTATGACCCTTCTTCTGGTGAGCTCTGTATACATTTATAGACATAAAATTAGCCCCTGTTAGACTCGTTCTTAACCCTATCTTTGCCTTTATCTGGAATGATGCAAAGCAAATGAATGAGTCACAAGGCTCAATAAGTGTAACAATGAGTAAAGAAAGCATGATTCAAGAACAAAGAAATATCAATAACTCATCAATAGCAACCCAAATCAGAACAAGAGTATAAGCTAATGAATCATGCAATGCCATGCACACCAAACAACCCATGAGTTTGTATATAACCCAAGTAGTATAATGACATCTCATCCTACATCCACAACCACCACTGACGCTTGGGGAAAGCTCACTCCTTGAGATGGGCTCTGTCACCACATAACCCTTGAGGACATTCAGCTTCTACCCAAGGTCATAACCACAACACAAACCACAAGGTCATTGGGGCCAGAAAAGCTCACTCGTAGGGTGATGCTCATGAGTACATACACCCTTGAGGACATTACGCTCTCACCCGATGCCTTTGTCCACCCTTATAGCATGCACGTTAACTACATATGTATAAGTAAAACATACTCATGTAGTGTTTTCTAACTCTTTTCAATGCACACAAATGAGTTCAATGCCATGCCAATGAATGCATAACCACTCAAAACATGCAAGTTAAACACAAACACGTACACTAGCTACATCCTAACAAGGAACACATCATTCCTAAAGGTTTATAGGTTGAAACGAACCTTATTTCAAAATTCAAAGATGACCAGCAAGATTAAACAAGAGACTAGGGAAATTTATAATCATTTTGACATAGGCATCAACCAAATCCAAGCTTTTGGAAAATCTGATTTTTAGACTCATATTTCCAATACCTCAAAGTCCAAATGTTTAGGGGGAGAATGAGAGAAGAAGAACTTGCACGAAGAAAATGACTTACAAATATGATTAGAGACTTACCTCAAAAATAAAGTAAAAAGGAAAGAGAACTTGCCTTTATAAAGAATAACCAAATGGAAAAGTTTGCCCAAATATTGAAAAATCTACCCTAACTTGCAACTCCAATCCAAATAGAAGAAAAGAACTCGTGGAGAATATGGAAGAAAGAAGAATATAAATATATATAGCCATGAGATTTGAAATTCAAAACTAAATTGGAATAAAATTTAAAATCCAAAATTATATTAAAATAAGATTTGAAATCCAGAACTATCTAAAACTATATTGAAGTGGGAAGTGAGATTTGAAATTCAAAACTATCCAAAATTATATTGAAGTGAGATTTGAAATCTAAAACTATATTGAAGTGAGATTTGAAATTTAAAACTATATTGAAATGAGATTTGAAATCCAAAATTATCTAAAACTATATTGAAGTGAGATTTGAAATCCCTCCAAAAACTAAATTGAAATGAAGACTCACATTCACAACCTTTAAATCCCACATTTGCCATTTTTTCAACTTACATTTAAATTCAATAAATTCTCCTAACTCTCAATTATTCATTTCATCCACAAAGATAAAAATTTTAATATTTTTTAATTAATTCCTTCAGGCCACGGATTATCTTAAATACATATATTATTTACTATATTATTTTCTCAAAAATTCAGATTATTATATTTTCTATTAACACATTGAATGAAAAATAATTAATTAAACTTAAATTTTAATAAAAGTCTGAATATTAAAAAAAAACTGTGATTATCGATCTCGCTACTTATTTAAAACAACGAATTTAATTTTTTTCTTAAAATTTATAAATCTATTTTAATTACATATCTTCCGTGCATCGCACGGTTTAACACTAATATTTGTATGTATATATATATATATATATATACATAGATATCTATATGAAAGGGTTTAACAGCACCTCTGGAGTCTGGGCTTAAAATGTCCAGGACATCGGGTCAACCCGACCTGGTACCGACCCTCCCGGGTCGGGGTATAAAATGACAGGTGGAGGCGGGGAAACCGGAGCAAACCCTAGCAGCCGCCTTCGCCCGTTCTTCTCTCCCTCTCGTCTGCGTCTCCGTCTCCTCTTTTTTTCCGGCCAGCAGCTGCTGTCCGCCGGCTTGCGCTCTCTTTCTCTCGTCTGGAAGTCCCTTCTCTGTTCTCCGGCCTACTGACTACCGTCTCAGACGCCGGCGACCGGAGTTCTCCGAATTAAAGTAAGCACTTAAAGTTTTTTAGCAAAAAATTAATTTTCAGATCTAGTGAGATCCAACCGTCGGAACGTTTTTGTTTTTGGTTATGTGGGTCACAAGACCAACGCGATTCCGATCGTCGGTTTCGACGTGGCCGGCGACTGGCGACAGAAACGGCCAGCCTTTTTGCCTAGAACTTAATTTTCAGATCTGGTAAGATCCAGCCGTCGGATCGTGTTGATTTTGGGTAGGTAGGTCACAAGACCAAGACCAAGGCGATTCCGATGGTCTGTTCCGGTCGAGTACTAGTTTAATGAAAAATTGTTGTACTGAATTTTTGGTTACATAAGAATTTTATTACATTAACTTTTTAAATTTCAGCCCCCCCAACCTAAATTCCTGGATCCGCCCCTGTATATAAAGATATATATGGGATGCGTATCTGTTTGTATTTTTGATATTTTGAAATCTTTTTAACTAAAATGCAGTGTGGGCCGTCACTGCACGGACAATGCATTCGGCTCCTTGCCGACGTGTCCGTGCTTCCTTGCTAGTTGGTTGCCCTATAGTAGTTTGTCAAATGTAACACATTTGCATCAGTCAACTTTGCAACACAATGATTACTATTGCAAACTTAATAGGAAACCAGCCTTCCAGTGGTTATCAATTTCAATTAGACAAATAAATAACAATCATCACATTTTTAGAGCATGTTGAAAATCCTATTGTTTGGTTTATAAAGGTGAATTTAATTTTGGACTAAGACCATTCATTAAAAAATTCTAGCAACAACTGCATGTTTCTTTCTCAATATCTAAAATAAGTTTCACGAGCTGTTGGATACCAAAATCAATTGACGAAACTAAAGAAGCAAAACTACTTTAATGGTCAGTGGCTCTGAAATTTTTTTACTCAGAGCCATAATTCTCTCCAAAAATGAAACGCAAAACAATTTGACAGCAAGTAATCTATGTTCAATTCTTCTGCAATCATAAAATTTATTAAAAAAACCAAAGAGATAAGAGGGAAACAACTATGCTTTATTCAAAAACCTAAAATCTACCCATAGAATTTCTGTAATCATAAAATTGTTTCTTCTTAGTCCATAAGTAACACTTACGAAAAAGCGATGGCCTGTATCATATATACAGCACCATAAAACATTCCCTTCCGATATAGACAAAATCAAGTAACCAAACATGAATTACAGAGAGATTGAAGTTGCTCCAATACGTACCTGAAAATCTTTCAAGAATTGGGAAGTTGCCAAGAGGGAGATGAGTGAGGCTTGGATCCAATAGCCCTAAGATGAACTGAACTTGTAATTGAAAGCTGCTTGAGATTCTCTCACTCGCTGTTCTCTTATGTGTTTGTCACTAGATGTGCTTAATAGTCTTTCATTTATTTTCCCTGTTAACAGGTAAGTACTTGCTATCACCACTAGGAAAGATGGATCACCCAGAGGATGATTGTCGTGTTGAAGGTGAACATCATGGTAAACAAGACGATGAGGTGAGCATTGGGTATTTAACACGAGAGCTTATGATAATTTCCTGAAAGCTCCAAAAAATTTTTGATTTTTGCAGCTCATTTTGATCTGTCTTTCTAATTTCTTAAAGTTCACTTATGAGAGACTTCAAGGGGCAGTTAGATTCCTTATCAAGTTGGCCTAATGAATTGATTGGAAATCTAGATTGAACTCTAAGAAGCATGGATGCTTCTATTACAGTGTTGAATCATGTGAGACATTCATGTCAGACATCAGCACTCATTAGCCACTTGCAAATGTGTGTTTGACACTCATCCATACGTGTATTATTGTTTTTGAAATATATATATATATATATATGTTTGATTTTTACTCCAAATACTTTATGGACACTTGTGTCCATTGGATCTTCTTATGCATCCTTTGGTTAAAATTCATTTCTAAAATAAATATGATATATAATTACTCTTGTTGGTCCTCTGTGCCTAAGACATCTTACATTTCAAAATTATTCGTGATAAGAGTTGTCAAGGGGGTATATATTAGGAGGATCTAGTTGCACTTGTGACTTGTTTGCAAGGTTGTTAAAATCGTGATTTTAAGTGGGATCGACAAAGGGTCCATAAAATCGGATCGTAAAATCGAATTGTAAAATCGTAAGATTTTAGAGATAATTAAAAATACCCTTTAATTTTTGTAAATATATGTTTATAATAATATAATTTTGTAGAAAATGAATTAATATTATTTAATAACTTGATTATTCCTTATTATAATTCAAAAAATGATACTTCCCAAATATAGCTAAAAAACTAGCAGGTTGGTATAGGCAATTTAGAGGCAAAATATAGGTAATTTAGAGGTAAAATATAGTTTAAAATTCTTTAGAGGATGCTTCCAATGTCTTCCATTAGATTTAGATTGCAATTTTTTTTTTATTTAACATTGATTAAATCAAGTAATATCCCAATTTGGGGTTGGGTGGTCCATTAATTAATTACTTGTTTGTCTTGATTTACTTATGCAATCAATGTTAAATCAAGTAAAAATTATAATTTAAATCAAGTAAATTGGAACTTATGCAATTAATGTTTGATGCTATGTGACATTGGAATTTATGTAATCAATGTTAAATCAAATTCCAATTTAGAGGCAAAATATAACAATTCATTGCATAAGTTCCAATGTCAGATGCTATGTGACATTGAGACGTTGGAAGCATCCTCTAAATTACAACTTAAATCAATAGAGGTCTTTGAATCGTAAAATCGTTTGGGGATCTCTGAAGCGTAAAATCGTACATGTAAAATCGAGATTTTATAGGATTTTATCCCAAATTGGATTTTATATGGGATTTGAATCGTTTGGGGGTCTTCAAATCGTAAAATCGTAAAATCGTACGCGTAAAATCCGGATTTTAACAACAATGCTTGTTTGTAAAATAAATATGATATATAATTACTCTTGTTGGTCCTCTATGACTAAGATGTCTTAAATTTCAAAATTATTCACAGTAAGAGTTGTCAAGGGTATATATTAGGAGGATCTAATTTCACTTTTGACTTGTTTCTTATTATCAATATACATGGTTAGTATACATATATATACATATAAAGTAATGATTTTGTTATCTGGCATGTTCTTTCTATGTTACATCCTAATTTTTTTTTTAAATTGCCTTGTTTGTGTGTGTGCAACCATTCTTCTTAGTTTGCATTTGTTGAGAGGCAATGATGGCTAGACTTTTGGGTTTTATGGTTTAGTGATACCATATATTCAGTCTGATAATGCATAATGATAAAATCTTGAACATGTTACATTGACTCTGACCTTTTTGAAAAAATGAAACAGATATCAGCATTATGCAGTTCTATGCTCTAAATTTTAATGTTTCTGCTTGCAAGATGCATAAGTATGTTAATTGTGGATTCCAGGAGGCTGTTGCACGTCATGAGGAACTTAAAAAGTCAGTGGAGGCTAAAATGGCTCTTCGTCAGAGTAACCTGAACCCCGAAAGACCTGGTTAGTAATTGTTTCAAATTTTTGTGCTGGATTTAAATGTTGAATGTCAGTCCATATATCCAAATAAGCTGTTTATACCTTTGCTAATGATCTTCAGTGATTCTTATAGCTGTGTGGATTAGCAAGAGAGTAGGATGTAGAAGGCTTTGTATGCCTGATTTCTTGAGCTAATTTATTTTTGAGCTTCCCTATTTCATACCATGGATCAGGATTTGTGAGATTTTGGTATTACTGCCTTCTGTTTGATTGGACACTACTGAAATTTCTTCACTAGAAAAAGATGATATTATGTTCTGTTAAAAATTGAATAGGTGCTACTCTATGAATTCTGAGATAACTTTTATGACCCAAGGATTTAAGAGGACGAAAAGCTGAGATGCAGCCAGTTGATTCCGATTTCAGTACATTAGATATGCATAGAGACAGAACTAATTGACCTGAGGTGCCAAATGATCCTCTTGAAATTGAATAAACATATCCAAAACAATGTTTTTTTTTCTTTTTTGTGTGTGTAGAATTAATGCCAGATTGAGAAAAATATGAAAGAACTTTACATGTTCTGCACAACAACCTCCCATATGTCTGCACGGGTATGCAGCCTAACCAAAAAAAAAAAAAAAAAAAAAAGTCTTAACAGGGTCATGCGATTTGAGATCCTTAGGCCATTGGTTTTCTATGGAATGCAGGAATTTCTTTTGATTGTGTTTGAACCCAAGGAATTTCATGTTTATTTAAATAGATAGATGCAATAGGATAAGACAATGCAAGATAAGAAGAATTTGGTTTATAGCTTGAGAAAGGACGTAATTGGTCTGCATTTTGTTTAAGGATCTCATTGGACTAGGCTTACCAAAGACTACTGAAGCCATATAGTTGATCCCAAGTAGTTAAGTATTCAAGGGCGTTGAGCTGAACAGTAGATTAGAAGCAAAGAGTTGCTCATGGTATAGTAATAATTGGTTCATCTCGCTGTTTGTCTTCACACTAGGAGATGAAAAACAAGAGGAATCAATTGCTATCATGAATGTGTTATATGAGAATGGAACTCCTTTTTGGTGCTTGTCAATATAATTTTGTCAGAAAAGAAAATCAAATGCAAATTTATTGGCAAATTTTTTTCTGTAGAACTTTTGCCCAGAGTCATACAGGCTTTCACTTCTGTGTCATCTCAAGTATCATCCTGCCATTTTATTTTTCATTGCTGTGTCCCTTGTATTATAACACTGTCCTTGTTAACATATGAAGGGAACTGATATTAGGAAGTTGAATTTCATAAAGCAGATATGGCTTGATTTCAGCAGGGTCTATAAGCTTCAGAATTTTTTCATCACTTACCTTTTCTGTAATTTTGTTTGGTTGGGAAAGGGGTTGGGCTTAGTCTTGGCCCTGTCGTGGTGGTGCTCTTTGACATGAAGCAATTATTGTTCTAAGCTTGTGTGTGCGTGTATGTGTGAATGTGCACCTATGCCTACATGGGACCTGAACGACATCTTTGCATCCTCTGAGGGACAAGATATACAATTCAAGCAAATACTGAGTTTCTTTCTGTTTTCCTTTTCATGTTATAATTTTTGAGCTATGCCTTTGCCTCGGTTTTCTAACTTTTGTTTCATCCCCTTTAAAGAGATTTAGACTTACAAGTTAAGAAGTAAATTACTTTTACTAATTACATTACCCTTGCTAATGCTAGTGTTCTACATGTACTTAAAGATGTGGCTTAGTGTCTATTTGGCTGCCTAGGGGACCAATGTTTTCGAAAGTGCTGAGCGCACTTAAGGGTATAAACTTTTATAAGCATAAAAAATATGAACTATTAAAACGCAATCATTAAAAAAGAAAAGATGTTAGGTCTAAACTCTTCATCTTCCATCAGAATTCTGTGCATTTCTAGGGATCTAGAGTGGTACAGAACCATGAACAAAAAACCCAAGAATAAACGCAAACTCAATTAGAAAATTTGCAATCAATTCAATAATCAATATCAATAATCAAGATTACTTCAACTACATCCTAACGAACTATATAACACTAAAGGTTTAGCATGTGCCATGCACATGTAAGTAAAAAAATTGCATTTTGATAGTTGACATTTAGCTTTTTATTTTTTAAGACAAAATTTAAGTTAAGATGGGTTTGGGTGTAGTGGTAACATTGCTGAATTAATTCTATGTTTGATGCTAGAGATTATGAGTTCAAAAGTTGTTGACATAATTTTTGTTTTTTGAAGTAAAATATGCAAAGGATATTTTGGGAAATCACTTTCTTTGAACTCAAGCCACCACCACCTTCTCTAGAATTCATGATGCAACAACAAGAACAAGAACAAAAACAAAACAAGAATGATGACAACAACAATCAGATTACTGCATTACTACCTTAGTCAATTGTTGCTTGTCTCCAGTTGTGGGTCAACTGTTGCTTGCCTCCTATTGATGATCCAGACATTCAGTCAAGGATGGCCGACTGTCACACGTCCAGAGTCATTGTTATAGCATCCACCAACACATCAGTTGATTCTTGTTATAGCATCCACCAACACATCCGTTGATTCCCACAGCCTCTGCCTCCCATAGTTGACTCAATAGTTGACTATCGCTTGCAATCAATCCAACAACCCCTCAAACACCAACATTGTCTTTACTCAACTCTTTCAATTGACCTAATAGTTGGCTTGGCCTTGACCGCCAATCATCCAGGCTCTTTGAGCAACATTGTTGACCTTGTAGTTGATTGATCTGGTCAACTATCCAACTCTGCCATTGTTCTGGTATTGTCCCTTAGTTGGTGCTTACCTCTCATGATTTCTTTTTGTCCTTATTTACACATTGAGGTTAATTTATTGTCCTTAGGCTTATTAGTGCTCATTTCTAGATGGTTTCTTAGTTCATTTTTGTCAGAATCTGATTCTGACAAGGGGGAATTTCTAGATGGTTTCTTAGTTCATTTTTGTCAGAATCTGATTCTGACAAGGGGGAATTCTCCCTTATCAATGGATAATTGAGAATTATTGAAGAGAAGAGCAGAAATAAAGAGGGAAGAATTGAGAGAGAGAGAGAGAGAGAGAGGCGGGAATGATTCAATGGTATTCATTGATGCCTCAATTAGTTGAGGGGTTCGGCTTATATACCGATCTTGAAAGGATTGGCGCCCAAAATTCATATCATACACCTTCTACACACTACTACTAACTGTCTCTTTTTCCCTTATTACAATAGGCCCTCCTGATTCAATCCATATTACCCCTTCCCGCCTTTTATCTGGTGACATGACAATTCCCCCCCGCTTGAAACCTTGCTTGTCTCCAAGAAGGTTAGAGTAAGCCTGTTGCCTTAGGAAACTGTTTTAGGAGATTAGGTAAGTATTCCCATGTATTATTTTTCGGGTGTAGATTAGACCAACGGAGCACTTGTGTGATTGGTGCTCCCTCTTTGTATATGACTCGTGTGCCCATAATGGCTATAGGCTCAGCTTCTTGTTGAACTCCTTGGGATGCTAGGGGTAGAGTAGAGCTCATCGGGTTGTTTCCGGTACAGTGCTTGAGTAGGGATCCATGAAACACTGGATGGATATTGAATCCTTCTAGAAGTTGTAGTCTGTAGGCAACCTTCCCTACTTGAGCTGTCACTTCATAGGGACCATAGAATTTGGGGCTGAGCTTAGTAACTTGTGTTGGGGATAGAGTCTTCAATTGAGCTTGCCTTAACTTTAGATACACCCTGTCTCCCACTGAGAATGCCCTTTCACTTCTCTTTTTTTCTGTAAATTGTTTCATCCAGTTCTGTGCGTTGGCTAACTTCTTCTTTAAAGTAAGCATCATCTATTGCCTCCGATGCAAGTAGGTATCCACGATAGCCACAGATGTTGTTTCCCTTCCTATTGGTAATAATGGGGGCTTGTACCCATATAGGGCCTTAAATGGGGTCATCTTTAGGGTAGTATGGTGGTTGGAATTGCACCACCATTGGGCCAAGGGTAGCCATTTGTGCCACCCGGTTGGATGCACAAGACACAAACACCTCAAATACGTTTCCAAGCATTGATTCACTCACTTAGTCTGCCCATCTATCTCCAGATGGTAGGTTGAGGACATGTGCAAGTGTGTTCCCAGGGACTTCATTAACTCCTTCCACAATAAACCCGTAAAAATTTTGTCCCTGTCTGAGACAATCATCTGGGGCATCCGATGTAACTTTCCCACTTAGTCTAAAAATACTCTAGCCACCTCTTGGGCTGTGAAAGTGTGGGTTAAGCTAAGAAAATGGGCATACTTTGTCAGTCTATCAACCGCCGCTAGGATATAGTCCCTTCCCTCGGAGGTAGGGGGTTTACGTGCTAAAATGAGCAGTTTATGTGATGAAGTTGGGAATCAAATTTGGGAGCAAATATAGAATTTCATGGTCATGTTTGCGGGGCAGAATTGTGTCAGGATATCACCGGACTTTCCTCCTAGGGAAAGGTCCGATCCAATCCTTCCTACCTTCGGACCACCCCCTAGAGCAACAGAGTCTCTGGATTTTGAGGTAAAGCCTACTGCCAATGGAGAGATCATTGAGGAGCGAGCTACGAGAAGAAGACCAAGGATACATGCTACGTCAACTCAGCCTCAATTCCTTATGCCTAAGCTCGATCTTCTGATGTTCGAAGGCTAGAATCCCTAGTGGTGGATAAGGCATTGTGAGAGGCTGTTTTCATTGTATCATGTACCAGAGCAGCAAAAGGTGGTGCTAGCTTCGGCATATTTGAACGATGTAGCAGTCTTGGTTTCAAGGCTGGGGTAGATTACAAACAGACAACAATTGGACGGATTTTGTGGAAGGATTTTGTGTTAGATTTGGTGACTGAAATTTGGTCGATGTAGTGGAGGAATTTAATAAGTTGAGACAAGAGGGCATTGTTCAGTAATATCAAGTAAAATTTGAGGAACTCAAGTCCTTAATGATCAATATAAATCTGGGATTAAGTGAGGCTTACTTTGTTTCAAGCTTCATCAGCGGCTTGAATGAAGAATTATGACCAACCATCAAAATGTTACATCCAAGATCGGTCCAACAGGCTGCAGAAAGTGTGAGGTTGCAGGAGATGACTCTGGTTGCTATTATGAGGAAACAAAAATTTCCCATGAGGGGCAGCAGCCGGGGATGAATAGAGGAGTTGGGAAGGAAATGGTGAAGATGGGCCAAAACTATAGAGTACCTACCGTCCATGGTAAACTCGAACCAGCCCATAGGAGGAAAATCTGGAATTATGGAGCAGAGGAGACAGGTGGGCCAAAGTTTCAAGTGCAGAGAGAAGTATGCACTGGGACATCAGTGCCAAGCAGTTGTTAATGTTGGAAGGGGATGAAGAAACAAAGGAAATAGAAGAAACTCAAGAAGAAGAGGTGGATGGGTTGGGTAATGGTGTGATTTCGTTGCATGCCTTGCGAGGCTTGGTTAACAATAAGACCATAAAAGTGGAAGGGAAGGTCCGAAGTCATAGACTTATGGTGTTAATTGACAGTGGAAGCACCCACAGTTTTTTAGATGAGAAGCTGGCCAAAAGGTTGGGGGTGCAAGGTGATCAGCACACAGCCATTGACTGTGACTGTTGCAAATGGGGAGAAGATGATTAGCAGGTCTGCTTGTGAAAATTTTTGGTGGGAGATGCAGGGAGAAATGTTTGTGACTGATTTGAGATTGCTTAAGTTGGGAGGATGTGATGTTGTGTTGGGAGTTGATTGGATGCAAACTATTAGTCCAATCAGCTTCGATTTCAACAAGCTAGAGGTTACCATTACCAAGGATGGGAAGTCAATAATGCTGGTTGGAAGCCTAGAAGCAGGCTCTTGCAAGATGATTATGGGAGAAAGGCTGCAGAGGTTGCTGAAAACTAAACTGGAGCAAGCGGCACATCTTTTCTTGATGCAGGCCACTGATGACAGGGGAGATATGCAGCAGTTTTTGGAGAAGATGATAGTGACTGAAGGCAGCCAAGATCTACCTATTTGGCAGGTCACGAGATTGACTCTTTGCATAACCCACATCTCTACCTCCCCAACGATTATATGACCATGCCATACCATTAAAACCCAATTCAGATCCAGTCAACCTTTGATCTTATAGATATCCACCTAAACTAAGGAATTAAATTGAAACCTTAGTGAAGGACATGCTGCAACAATCAATCATACGACCTAGCCATAGTCCCTTCGCATCTCCAGTCAGTCTTGTCAAAAAAAAAATAAAAAAAAGATGGGTCATGGCGATCTTGTGTTGACTATCGTCAACTAAATGTCATAATTGTCAAGGACAAGTTTCCCATTCCCGTAATTGAAAACCTACTTGACGAACTTAAGTATGCTACCATTTTTTCTAAACTAGACCTAAGAGTCGGTAACCATCAGATTCGAATGAAACTAGAGGATACTCACAAAACAGCCTTCCGGACGCATCAAGGGCATTATGAATTTAAGGTCATGCCCTTTGGCCTCACAAATGCCCCAGCCACCTTCCAATTCTTGATGAACCACATCTTTGAACCTTACCTAAGGAAATTTTTCCTTGTTTTCTTTGATGACATCCTTATTTACAATCCTACCTTTGTTGAACACCTCAATTATTTAGATTCTGCATTTGAGATTGACGCAGCGTGTAGCGCGTGTGTGAAGAAAACACACCAAAATATACCTTTGGAAGAACAAACTTCAATGGCCGAAGCTTGGATTTCAAGAAGACGCAAAACAAGATTGTTTTGCTAAGGAAACCCAAATAGATTGCTGAAATTTGATTGAGAAAAATTTAATTACAAACTCTAGATTCTAGGCATATTTATAGTGTTTGGCTAATCCAAATTCATTTAATATTTGTAAACAAAATCCAACTAAAATCCTAATAGAAATAAATCCCAAGTAAAAGTCAACTAGAATTCTAATAAAAATAAAACCCTAATCAAACATGAAGTAGAATCCTAAATCAAGTAGAAACATGAAGTAGAATCCTAAATCAAATAGAAACATAAATTAGAATCCTAAATCAAGTAAAATCCTAAAACATATGAAGTATTAAAATACTATTATGGCGCTACTATTTTGGTGATATTGTTTCGGTTTAATTGGGTAGGCCTTGGGTCAGGTCTTGATTGGTGACCGCATCATTTACCTCCACTTGAGAAAAAACTCGACCTCGAATTTTGATTCGAGTAGGACAAATCCATGTTTGGCAAATACAAAGAGAGATTAACCACATTGAATGTTTAGAAATACCCATATAATTAGTCAAATCCACAACATACGCATTATCAGTGGTCTTCTTTGGAATCTTGTAAGGACCATACTTCTTTAGCTTGAACTTGTTCTGCTTTCCTGCTAGAATCTGTTCCTTCTTTAAGAATATCATAACTTTATCTCCAACCTCAAATACCTTGTGCTTTTTATGCTTGTCAGCTATTGCCTTGTATTTCTTATTTGTGCAACTTTTGCTTGAGATCTTTTTGAACCGCTTGAACTTTTATGCTAAGGGAACATGAGCAAAGACATTCCTCCCCTTCTTAGCCATATCTGCGTAAGCATGGGTCCAGCCATTGCCATGTTTGTTGCCCTCTACCTCCACTATATTATTACTGTTAGATTGAGGATGTTGAACATTCCATCTTGAGCGCTTCTTTAATTTGGTAGATCTTATCACAGGTCCTTCTCATCTCATTAGCTTTCTTGATTTTGACTCATCAGTTTCTGAATTCATTCGTAGATTTTTCTTGCCTGACGAAGCATTCTTTTGCAACTGTTTTGAATAAAGGCTTATTCCATGACTACTAGCAGTCTCTTCATCACTTAAAATATTGATGCTTGAATTCTCCTCTGGTCTAAGCACTTGATTATCTATAGTAGCAGCTGTTACAACATTCTTAGTTTCGGAATCTAATTTTAGATTAATATCAAAAGTAGTTGCACTACTCGAGTTAACTAGCTCGGGAGATCCAACACCCCCATCCACAAAGAGACCCATGTGACTATCTTGCTTTTGCAATTGCGAAGATGAATATGTTCCCATTGCCTTCGATTCAACCATGCCAAAGCTTGAATAAACTGTAGAAGGATTTGCTACCATGACCTCCATCTCCTTTACAGTCGCAAGCCGATTAGAAAAAATGCCACCATCATTGGGTTGCGAAGTAATGCCTGAGTCCTCGGGACTAGAAAAAACTCCAATATAAGTCAACAACCTTGGATTTTCTGTCATGTTAGCAGCATAAACTAGATTTGAGTTTGCAAACGTTGAGATTGTTGGGACAACATAATGTTCGAGATCAAGCTCCAAACTCAACGAAAAATCATTCTTTAGTTTATACTCATCGTTTCCCCAATGGTTGTGTTGCTGCGCATTCCTCCTAACCCCTTTACCGCTAGGGTTGGCTATCATACGACCAAGATCATCCTCATCGTCGCTATCATCCATCATTGGTCTTCTAGGATTAATGAGGACATGATTAATGACTGGTCTTCTCGATTTAACATAGCCAGCTTGATTCACGCCATTAGTTCGATTCCGATTATCCTTAACTCGTTGTAAAACGCCTAATTGGTTGTGGATTCGCTCCAATTGTTGCTCCATTATACGAGTTATTTCCCGTTGTTTTTTGATTGCTCTTTAAACCGCGGGTAGTCCCTGATCACTGTCACGAGGCTGGTTGCTACCGTTACCTTCAAGATTGACCATCTAATTGGTTGATGAACCGCTTTGATACCACTTGACACAGCGTGTAGTACGTGTGTGAAGAAAACACACCAAAATAAACCCTTGAAAGAACAAACTTCAATGGCCGAAGCTTGGCTTTCAAGAAGATGCAAAACAAGACTGTTTTGCTAAGGAAACCCAAATAGGTTGTTGAAATTTGATTGAGAAAAATTTAATTACAAACTCTAGATCCTAGGCATATTTATAGTGTTTGGCTAATCCAAATTCATCTAATATTTATAAACAAAATCCAACTAAAATCCTAATAGAAATAAATCCCAAGTAAAAGTCAACTAGAATTCTAATAAAAATAAAACCTTAATCAAACATGAAGTAGAATCTTAAATCAAGTAGAAACATGAAGTAGAATCCTAAATCAAATAGAAACATAAAGTAGAATCCTAAATCATTTAAAATCCTAAAACATATGAAGTATTAAAATACTATTATGGCGCTACTATTTTGGTGATATTGTTCCGGTTTGGTTGGGTCGGCCTTGGCCCGGGTCTTGTTTGGTGACCGCATCAGAGATCCTTAAGCTCAATCACTTGTATGTGAATAAATCGAAATGTACTCTTGCTCAAAGACAGGTTGAGTACTTAGGGCACATTATTTCAGCCGAGGGAGTTAGTATTGATCCAAAAAAAGTGATTGCTATGCTGGGATGGCCAAGGTCTGGTAATGTGAAGGCTGTGAGGGGATTTTTAGGGCTGATTGGGTATTATCGAAGGCTTATACGGGGATGTGGAGTCATTAGTAAGCCCTTGACAGAGCTGTTGAAGAAAGACAGCTTTCAATGGGACCCACGGGCAGAGGAAGCCTTTGTAAACTTAAAGAAGGCAATGAGCAAGGCACCTGTCCTGGCCTTGCCAGACTTTAATCAACCCTTTTATCTTAGACACAGATGCGAGTAATGTTGGGGTGGGAGCTGTCCTCATGAAGGGGGGCTGCCCAATAGCCTTCCTTAGCTCCCAAACATGTGGGACTAAGTGTATATGATAAGGAGTTATTGGCAGTGCTGATAGCCGTTGCTAAATGGAGGCATTACTTGGAAGGTGGTTCCTTTGTTTTCTGCACTGACCATGAGAGTTGAAGTTCTTATTACAACAAAAGTTGTAGACACAATTACAAAGAAAGGGGATGAGTAAACTGATGGGTATGGACTATACTATTCAGTATAGAAAAGGGTAAGAGAATGTGGTTGCAGATGCTCTCTCTGGGTGTTTTGAAGAAGGAATGGTGGCAGCTATCACTTCAGTCATACCTGATTGGTTACAAGAGGTGACAACTAGTTATACACTAGCTGAATGGTCTAAAGAGTTGCTGGGGCAACTACTCATTGACCCTTTAAGTAGATCAGGATACACAATGACTAATGGGTTGATCCAGTTTCATGGCAGGATAGTAATAGGGGATTGTGAACATCTGAAGTCCAAAATTATGCAAGCTTTGCATGAGTCACCAGTGGGTGGGCACTCAGGCATACAAAATACCTATCAAAAGGTAAAGCAATTGTTTTATTGGCCAAACTTAAAAGAGGAGTGTGATGGAGTATGTGCTGTCCTTTGAGGTGTGCCAGTGCTGTAAACATGAAACAGTGGCAACACTAGGGTTATTATAGCCTTTGGAAAGACTGGCATAGGCCTGGGTATGCCTATCCATGGATTTCATAGAAGGACTACCAAAATCAGAAGGCAAGAACTGTATCCTTGTGGTGGTAGACCAATTCACCAAGTTTGCCCATTTTATAGGCCTATCTCACCCTTTTCAGCACAGGAGGTGGCAAGAGTATTTTTGGATTCGGTGATTAGTTTGCATGGGGTGCCTCAGACCATAGTCTCTAATAGAGACAAGGTCTTCACCAGTTTGCTATGGCAAGAATTGATCCTTGGGTGTCAAACGCCATGTGTCTACCGCGTATCATCTGGAAACTGACGGCCAAGCAGAATGGGTAAATCAGTGTCTAGAAATGTACATATGATGCTTTTGTTTTATACAGCCTCAGGCATGGCACAAGTAGTTATCCTTTGCACAATGGTGGTATAATTCATGTTACCACAACTCCATCAAAATGTCCCCCTTTCTGGCCTCGTATGGTTATAATTTATAAACCACCACTGCTGCCAGCCACCTTAGAATCCACATCTGTAGCTTCTGTAGATGACTATTTACAGCAACAACAGGAGGTTTTACAGGTGTTTTGCAGGGAGTTGGCCACGGCTCAAAACCGGATGGAACAATTTGCTGGTTGCAGGCGAAGTGAAAGGGAGTTCTCAGTGGGTGATCAAGTTTATTTGAAGTTAAGACATCCCCACCAAAGGGCTATTACTCACAGACTGGTTTCTAAACTACGTCCTAAGTTTTTTGGTCCCTTTCCCATTGTGGCCAAATTCGGGACTGCAGCTTATAAGCTCCAACTGCCTGCCAATTCTCACATACATCCTGTATTTCATGTCTCCTTGCTCAAGAAATCATTGGGTACCCAACCAGTTGATCCTACTTTACCTGCCTATGTATTCGATGCTTCTGCACCAGTGGAACCAGCCCTCATCCTGGATAAGTGGGTAATTCACAAACAAGGGGCCCCTATCACTCAAGTGTTGGTCCAATGGGCTCACCTCCATCCGGACAACACCACCTGGGAATGCCTCCCTGATTTGCTCCAGCAATTTCCTCAAGCAGTTCAGCTCCTTTCCATTTCTTGAGGATGAGAAATTTAGGGGGGGGGGGGGGGGGGGGTAATTGTCAGGACCCTAGGGTTATGATCAGGGTAATTCTGTCTTTTGCTTATACAATGTAAGGTTGTTATGCTAGTGCCTTGGCGGTTATTTTGTGCCAAGGAGTACCTATAAAAGCTATCCTAACATAATGAGAATGGTACAGAAAAAGCATATTCTCTGAAACAGAATTCTCTCTCTTTATCTCAAATTCTCTCTCTCAATCCTTCTCTTTCTCCTGAATCCCTCTGTTCTTCTCTCCCTCTTTGCATCCTTTTCTCCCAAAGTTCCTAAAATCTACTCAAAATTACCTGTCAAGCCCAGAGGGCCTGAGACACACTTAGGCACATTAAACCCAAACTAAATCTGCCAGGCAGCTTCATTTTCTATTAATTAATTTGATTACTAAATCCATCAAAATAAGCACCAATCATCATTATACACCCTCCATGACGTGGCCAACAACATTCAAAATTGGGTGCCTGATTCCATTCATTAATAATATCAAATAGACCTCCAAATTCTGTTTCAGGACTATTTCTGAAAATCTGCCTCCTAGCTATAACAGTTGAGTTGACCTGATAGTCGGTTCTTGATCAGTTGCTCCCATTCTAGCCCTACAGAGCCTCCACAGTTGATTTGACTGCCAGTTATGCCTAGTCTTAGTCAACCCTATAGGCAACTTTCAATCAGCTGTTCACTCTCACAGCCTTATTTAGCTTAATTTCATTCATTCATACATAATCATGCCATGTCAAGATGCTAATAATTATTGCCACATGTTGACATGTATAATTTGGGGAAAATAATATTGGTTGTTAAATGGAGTTTTCCTTGCAATTGAGCAATCAATAAAAATTTGAATTTTGGCCCTTCTCCCATGCCAAGAAGTCATGTTTCTGTTCTTATCTCATCCAATGCAAGATGTCACAAATTCAAGTCCTATAGTCAATGCCTAGCCATTTGTTTTATTTTTCTAAGTAGATATTTACTTTCTCTGCCTCCTCTTCGTTCTCTTTATAAGTCTTGCACTATTTTTCTTTTTTAAGATTGTTTCTCATAAAATCAAGGGAAGGTGATAAAGGTATAGAAGTGCATCCAGTATTTTTGTGATAGTAGCATCTCGTTAAAGTTAAAAGGAAGTTTACTGAATGGCTATAAAGCCATTTTGTTGTATGGCTCAAAGATTTGGTAGTTAAGTATCCAACATGGGCAAAATATAAGTGAAGCTGAGATGAGGATGTTATAGTGGATGTACTAACAGACAAGGAAGGACAGAACTAAAATGAGATTATACATGATAAGGTTGGATTGACACTTATTAAAGATACGATGTGTAAGATGCAATTAAAGATGGTTTGACATCTGAATAAAACAGATGCACTGGAGAGTGGATGTAGTGGAAGAAATCTTTAGACATAGCACAGGGTATAATGGCCTTGGAAATGATGTAGCTTGGTGGTTGGACACCTAGAATTTATGTAGGGGAAGAAGTAGGGAGGGAGAGGGAGATCCGAGATCCAAAAGAGAATTTTACAGAGAGACAATCAATCAAATTTGTATCCCAAAATCAATTAACTGTTCTGTCGACTTTCCTATATTTATTTGAGCTGTAAAATCTCCACTGGCAAAATTGATCTCTTGAAGTCCTGTTTATCATAAACAAACATGTAGTTTGCTGAATGAAGATGCCATAAACAGGGTCTGCCCCCCTACTCTTGTATTTAATAGGACTTGTTATATTTTAAAGAACAGCTGATTGCATAGCACTTAAATAGTTGTACAAATTTCCATATAATTTTTCATATAATAATTCAAGATCAAGAAATACACTACTCAAACTAACCTATATATTGATGCTATGATATTTGGGGCATGGGCCCCATTGCATGTATATTGATACTATGTTTATTGGCACCAGACTCTGGTTTCCTCAGGACATTAGATTCCAGCATTAAGCGCAACACTGCAGTTATTAAAAAACTTAAGCAGATTAATGAAGAGCAGCGGGAAAGTTTGATGGATGAGTTGCGAGGTGTCAACTTAAGCAAATTTGTTAGTGAAGCAGTGACAGCTATTTGTGATGCCAAGCTTAGATCTTCAGACATACAAGCTGCTGTTCAGGTACTGTAGATTTCAATGGATGTATTTTTGAAACTATGTTGTACGAGTCCCTGTTAGTTACTACATGTATAATGCACTTATGGTTCTCCTTTTTACTAAATCTATTCATAAATTTATATTGTTCACTTTTTGCTCCACTAGGCTTTAACTTGAGTTATTTCCTGTTAAGTTTTTTTTTTTTTTAAATTAGAAATCATTCCTTGAAGTTTCATTCAAGCACTTAACCACCAAACTTTGGTTTATTTTGAAAAGACAGGAAGAAGAAATTTCCAGAAATTGGTCCGTATATGTTTGAGTTCTGTAGTCATACTGAAATGGGTTTTAGAAACGTGGCGACTCCCAGTTAATCAAACATTATTTCCTCCTATGTGCCATTATTTTTCTCCCTATCTTTGGAAATCCAACTTTATGGTGTTTATGTTTAATGCATTTGATGTTTGCATTAAACAGTAACATTTTCCAGAACCATCCATTACAATTTGAATGCATACACTGTGACGGAGAGAAGGATGATTTGTAAAATCAGAAGATATATGTTAAATTTTAAAATGAGTAACCCTTTTGGGACTGTAAGATGGGATTGGCAAGTGAAACTTTTTCTAAGAAGTATGTTATGCGAACCAAGATTCCAGGATTTCCAATTCTGTGGTTGGTTTTTGCTTTGTCTGGAAGGTAGATCCTTCATTTCTGTCAAATGTTGTAAATGACTGCACAACTCATTCTTTTGATCTTACATATGATGCCCCTGCTACAAGAAATCATTTAGAATTTTGTTTTTAAATGTGTAAACTCATTTTGCTTACACATATAAAATCATTCTATTGCAGCAATGCCCAATCGTTGTGTAACCATTCTAAGATGAATGACCCAAGCTGTATGCGCTCAAGATTGTAAGAGTAATGCATTAGAATTACATTGATACAAATTTATTTTCCAAAAAAAAAAAAAAAAAAAAAACTTGATATAAAAACAAACATATAATTTTCTTTGTCCACATTTTCAAAAATAAGATTCCAAAGTTACCTGTAAATTGTTGTCATGTTTCAATTTAGCACACCTGTAACAATCTACTATGCCTATGCATTTATTGTCATTGGGTTGCTGTTTAGTATGCCCATTTGGACATAAATGTATACTTTCTTTAAATATTATGTTATATTATCTGTGTGTATGTACATATGATATTGTTCTTTTGCTAGCACTTACAAATTTGCCATTTTGGCATAGTTTAAATCCTCAGATGTCGAAACTAACAATAATTTGCCATTTTTACAAGATATTCAGGCATCTAATTTTTATCTTGTAATACAATATTTAATCTTTTTTCCATGTTTGTGAGTTTCATTAATGGGCTGCAATGTTTAAAAACTTGATTGACTCATTCAGAGTTGATCGGATTAACTTGGCTCTACAGAAAATTACTTGATGGGAAACGTGCATATTTTTAGTTCCTGTGTGCCTTGCCTAGCCTTATTTCACCATCCAAAAATTTGTTCATGTCTGGTTGCTGGGAAAGTAGAGGATTCAATATATTTTTGAGGCTCAAAACTGGCAATGTTCTCATCTTCTATACAATATTCGTTTAGCATAATTTTAAGCTATTCATGAAACTAGAAGGAAAACTCTTACTGAATTTTGATATTTAAAACTGCCAAATTTATTTGGGTCTTCGAGTTTACTGAACTCAATGATATTAGTGGAGATGGAGTTTCAGGTTTTCAAATTATTAACTGCTATTGAATGCATATGATTACCTTGAGCCATAATTGATTAATGTTACCTAATGCTTCATCATTACAAGGTGTTTGTTGCTTGTATAAACAAATCTAGATGCCTTTATCAATTTTGAAAGATGTATGGAACCTATGGTAAGTGCTATGATAGAGTAGATGGTATAGGAAAATGGTGCATAATCCATATGAGAATTTGACAGCTGAGTGTCAAGGCCCTAGGGTTATAACAGTAATTGCAGCTTGTTGCAATTACTGTATTGTACTTTGTGTGCTGCTGCTAAAATTGTACCTTTCAGTTAACATTTACAACTGACTGAAAGCAACTTGTATCTTTCAGTTAGTTGTTACAACTGAAAGCTAGAAGGCCTATAAATAGGCTGCTACTTGGAGAATGGGGGACTATGATGTGAAATAACAGAATTCATACTCTCTAATTCTGTCTGTATTCTCTCTCTCACTCTCTGTTCTTTCTGATCTCTCTCTCTCTCTTTCTCGATTCTCTCTCCCGATTTCTTCCTAAAACCTTAAGAAACCCTAGGTCAGGTCCAGGAACCTGACATTTGGTATCGGAGCAGCTGATCCTCAATTGCTGAGTTCAGATCCAGGCAATTCTTGGGGACTGTTTTAGATGCAAAATTTTTGAAGAATTGAAGTATTGAACTGTGGAGATGGTAGAAGGAACTCGCATGAAGTAGTTGGAGGCGAGATTGGATACAGTGGAATTAGGCTTAAGGCAGACTCAGGAGGAGGTGATTTGCTGCTGAGAAGAAAATGCTTCAACAAGAGAAATTGTGTGGATGTTAGAGAGAGGAGTTAAGGAAGAATTTTCTAGTTTCAGCCAAAGGTTGGATAGCTTCCTGAAAATGAAAATGCCTCAGGCCAGCCTACCAGTGGATTTCCTCCAATATCCACTGCAGAACGTATTCTTACAGGAGCTAGAAGCCTTCCTCATACTTCTACCTTACAGGAAGAGGAGGAATGACCTAAATCAGATTAGGTAGTTCAGGTAAGAGGATCCTATCAAACTCACCAAAACAGACTTATGCCAAGGCTAGAAATTCCTATTTTTGAAGGTGTTAAACCGAGGTGGTGGATTAGGAGGTGTGAAAGATTTTTCCAGTTTTATAATGTGATTGAGTGCCAGAAAGTTAACCTAGCAGCAGCCTATCTTAATGATATAGCTGATTCTTGGTATCAAGGATGGAGCAAAATGAGAGTTGAGACAAACTGGACTGAATTTGTGGAGGATTTGTGTGTTTGGTTTGGTGAAAGGTCTATGGCCAATGTAATTGAGGAGTTTAATAAATTGAAACAGGATGGATGGGTGATGGAATATCAGATCTGATTTGAAGAATTGAGGTCCTTATTGCTTAATTCACATCCTACTTTAACTGAACCTTGCTTTGTATCAAGTTTTATCGGTGGCCTAAATAAAGAATTGAGGCCAACTTCTTTAGGCCAACGGTGAAGATAATGCAGCCTGCAACTGTCAAGCAGGCTGCCGAGAAGGCTAAATTGCAGGAGTTGGCGTTGGAAGTGCTCTTTAGGAAACATACAGTTCAATCTGAAAACTATCCTTTGATCGGCCAACAGCCTGGGGGAAATTTAAACTTGACTGCAAATCTGGTTAAGCTGCTCGCTATGGAGCAAAGATGGCAGCTAGGACTGATATTCCAGGCCATCAGTGCAATAGACAATTATTGCAAATGGAAGGACTGGATGAAGAAATAGTAGAAGAGGAGGACATTGCAGGGATTAGATGAAGAAATAATGGCTCAGTTACTTTGATTTCTTGGGGACAAGAAATCTTTTAAGGAGGTGGGATTGTTGAGGCCCTAGGGTTATAACAGTAATTGCAGCTTGTTGCAATTACTGTATTGTACTTTGTGTGCTGCAGCTAAAATTGTACCTTTCAGTTAACAGTTACAACTGACTGAAAGCAACTTGTATCTTTCAGTTAGTTTTTACAACTGAAAGCTAGAAGGCCTATAAATAGGCTACTACTTGGAGAATGGGGGGTTATGATGTGAAATAACAGAATTCATTCTCTCTGTTCTTTCTGATCTCTCTCTCTTTCTCAATTCTCTCTCTCCTGATTTCTTCTAAAAACTTAAGAAACCCTAGGTCAGGTCCAAGAACCTGACACTGAGTTGTTGGTATTTGCCCAAAAATTACAGGCCAAGCCAGCTGTGGCACGCTGGGCCTATTTTTATAAGGTTTGGCTTGGTGCTTGAATGTTAGTTATTCAGTTTTGATTTTTAGCAAGAAACTCTGAACTTAGCACTGATTTGTCTTAGCTCAGTTACCAACTTTTGCAGATTATGCTGCTTGAATGAGCAAGAGATCATTGGCAGACCTTGTTTAGTTGTATAGTAAACTCATATTGGAGTGTTAATGCATGCCTAAAATTTTTGCCCTTAAAAAACATAATAGGTGTTTAGTCAAGCCAATATTATAGGACTACTGCGTTTTTAAGAATCATAAGTTAGCAGTTGTGGTTAAATTGTTGTCCTCACACATGCCATGCCCATAGTCAGCTTCCATGTTGAACAGGTTGGTTTCACAATATCAAGTATGTGATGGAACATGGCTATATCAAGTATCTTCATTCATTGTGATTTCATGAAACTTTCTTTTTTTTTTTTTTTTATCAAAGGGTAAATATGTATAAATGATCAAAGGAATGTTCAAGTACTCTCGGCATACCCAGGGGACATGGAACCAAACAATTACAAAAGACCCATTGCTAGAGACTCATATTGGAGTAAAACATTAGGATACAAAGTAAACATTGCCTTGTATACAAAGGTTTTAATCCTCATGATGCACTCTATCGTGGGCTTTGAATCCTCAAAAATCGATCTGTTACGGGCCTCCCATAAGAAATATACCGTTATTTCATTAAACTTTTCCATTTGAAGATGGTGTTGGAACTTTGTCTCATCATTCCCTCGCTAGAGTGTTGTGTCAGGACCATCCTGTGTAAAATTTTGCCAGATTTTTATTTTGCATAGATTTGTACTGTTGACTTTTAGAAGTCAATTGGCATAATGCCATCAACTGACCTAACTTGGTTGGGATAAGTTGTAGTTGATAATGACACATGCCATGCCTCTTCTAGAAAGAAAAATGTGTTTTTGCATGGCTGCTGTCCCTACCGTTCCATTTTGTTTTCTTTCTTTCTAATGGTTGTACATATGCTTCTGCTACCATGACATAATAGAATTTTATAGTCTTAAAGTTAATATTTGTTTCTTCCAGATAGTTTCCAACTTCCTTGATGTCTAGAACACTCACATACATGGTCTTTACATACTTACCCTTTGTGACTGTAGGAAGTGGAAAGATACATATTTTCTTATCATTGTTATACTGCATTTGTTTATATTTCTTCTTATGCTCTATCTAACATGTTTTCTTTTTTGCTCTTTCCATGGCAGATCTGTTCTTTGCTTCATCAAAGGTACAAAGACTTCTCACCAAGTTTGATTCAAGGCCTCTTAAAAGTCTTTTTCCCTGGGAAGTCTGGGGATGACTTGGAGATAGACCGAAATTTACGAGCCATGAAAAAGCGCAGCACTTTAAAGCTCCTTTTGGAAATTTACTTTGTCGGAGTTGTTGAAGACAGTAGTATTTTTGTTAATATCATTAAGGATCTTACTAGCATGGAGCACTTAAAGGATCGAGAAGCAACTCAGACAAACCTGTCTTTGCTTGCCAGTTTTGCACGGCAAGGAAGGACTTTCATCGGACTTCCACAATCTGGAGAAGAAATCCTTGAAGAGGTGCATTATTTAATTATAATTATGAACCAGCATCTAGAATTAGTTAGTTGTCCCCTACCCCTACCAAAAAAATAAAATAAATATATAAAAATAAAAAAACCAAACAAAAATTTCAGGAACAATGAAGCTAATTGACATTATCAACTATGTGATAGAACTTGACCATGTCAGTTATCTTCATTCATTGACATCTCATTTTACTTTTTACGTATGAAGATGGTGTTGGAACTAGTGTTAAAATTTTGCCTCATTATTTTTTCTCATGGATTTATATTGTTACTAGAAATCAACTAACATTGTGAATGCTATGCCATCAACCCTAACTCAATTAGGATAAGGTGCAATTGATGATAGACAATCCCCTTTTAGGCATCATGTTTGCTAAACTAGAACTGTATGGACTGTTAACAATAAAACATATATAATCCACTGTACTTTTGTAAGTCAATTATGGTATCTGTTGGAACTGTATCTCTGAACTTTAATAATTTCGAATGCTATGTTTTATGTTAAATAAGATGAGAAGTATTAGTGTAATTAACTTAAAATACTCATGTATATATTCTCTTGTATTATACATTTTGGTTTATGCACATTATTTTATTCACATGGTGTTAGAGCCCTAACCCTAATCCTAGAAGTTGTCATTTGTCTGCTGTCGTCGTCGGTCTTCTTACGTGTCTATTGGTCTTCTTGCGTATTCGTCGGTCATTCGTGGTTGTTCGTCTTCTGTTGGCCACGCCTTCTTCCGCCAGCATTGCGATCATCGTCTTCGCTCATGCTTTCGTTGAGTGCTGCTTTTGACGTCATCAGCCTTCCACGACTGTTGCTATGTAGTTGCCGTTGACGCCACCGATGGATCGCCTCTTGGTCAACCATCTTAGATTGGTTGATTAGATTTGCTTCTAGCCATCTTCCTCTTCGTTTGGGTCTTCCGTCATCCGCCTTTGTTCTTTGGATGACTGCAATCATCGACCCACCAGATCCGGTTAGCTGAAACAATGGGCTGTTCTTTCCATATCATGTCTTCACCCACAAGCCTCTCCACCAAGTCCACGTCCACAACTGTAACCATTCCCCATTTTTCGAACGCACCAGCTTGTGTCCTTTTAATTTACTTTTTGTTAGTCAATTCACTCGTAGTCTTAATTGCTCTATAACCTTTTTGTCCAATTCTGTTCTTGTTTAGGATCAAAGGATAGGACAGACGATTGGCACGGGGCTTGAGTCACAAGGACTTTATTATTTGTCTCACCCTGCTTCATTTGTGGCGTGCATGACGACTACTTCCCCACTACAGGTCCATTGTCAGTTAGGGCACTCGTCTCTACCCAATCTTAAGAAGATGGTTCCCAGTCTCTCTAGTCTTTCTTTCTTAGAGTGCAAGTCTTGTCAATTTGGGAAACATAGTTGTAGTTCTTTCCGAGTTAATAAACGTGTTTGTTTTCCTTTTTTTTGCGGTCCATTTTGATGTATGGGGTCCTAGTCGTGTCAGTTCAAAACAAGGTTTTCGTTATTTTGTAACCTTTATTGATGATTTTTCTCGAACTACATAACTATATTTAATGAAAACTTGTTCAAAATTGTTTTCTGTCTTCACTAAATTTTGTGCTAAAATTAGAACTCAGTTTAATGTATCTATTTGTGTTCTCTGTAGTGATAATGCCCTTGAATATTTTTCCTCACCATTTAAATCCTATATGGCATCCAATGAGATTCTTCACTAAACTTCGTGTCCTGGAACCATACTTTTATTTGAAACCATACTTTTTGTTCTTCACAACCAATGTAAGTAAAATATTAGATTTTACTATTTACAACCACATTTATTATTTTCTACAACCATTTCTATTCCAAACATACCCTCCAAACACCATCCCCCAAAAAAGACACCCCACGCGCATCAAATGCTCTTCTTCTTCTTCTTCTTGTTAGAATTATTTGTTGTTATTTGTTGTATTATTATAATTATAACTTTTCAACGTACATTAAGTTATTTGTAATAATATTTTATTTTAGTATTTGCTGTTAGATTTTATTTAATTTATGACAAAATATCATAAATTTAAAGAAATAAAAATAAACATAATTTTATTACGATTTGCATTTAACTCAAAAAAATTAAAATTAAAGCAATATTAATTCAAGAAAAAATAAATATAATATTAATCCAAAGATTCGCGACACGAAGTTTCGGAATAATTTATATACATTTGAAATAATTTATATATAAAATCATTATATATATGTATATAGTTATAATATATATGTATATAATATATTATATACTATTATATGTATATTATACTATTATATCATATAATAGTATAATATACATATAATAGTATATAATATATTATATACATTTTGGGAAAATGCAATTCTCCCAAACCCTGAGGTTCGGGGGAATGGATAGTATAACATTATATTAATTATATAATATGTTAACATTATATTAATTATATAATATGTTATATAATTGAATTCGGGAGAATTGCTTTCTCCCGAATTCATAGTTTCGGGAAAAATGGTTTTTCCCGAACTCATGACTTCGGGAGAATTGATTTTTCCTAAATCCATGGATTCGGGGTGCTTATCGAACCCTGAGATTCAGGGTTCCCCGAACATCTAGAACCCCGGGGTTCGGGGCATCCCCTAGCCCCCGAATCTCGGGGTTCGGGGGCATTCCCCAGCCCCGAACCCTGAGGTTCGGGGGCATCTCCCAGCCCCGGGGTTCGGGGTTTCAAGGCATATTTTTTATTTTTTAATTAATCTTATTTTTTTAATTCATCCCTCGTGTATGTATATGTAAATTATGTGATCGAACTAGTGATAAATGTTGTAAATTGTGTTGTTTCTCGCTGGAATACTCGTTATCTTCTTCGTCAAACTCTACGTAAATAATAGTGGATAATAATCTTCCATCGCTGATAGTAATTGCTGATAGTAACTAGTAATTGGTTATGGTGAGGAGAACTGGCCTGAGCAATGTTTGGTGTTGAATAATAGTGGTTGTGTAATGCTCGGTGTTGAATAATAGTGATTGTGCCATGTTCAGTTATAGTTGTGGGTGAGTAATGGCTGTGGCAATCGTGATCAAGAAAGTAAGTGAACGCGCTTGAAGAGTAATGATGGATGGTTGAGCGTCTAAGATTTAAATGAAGGGCAAATACGAGTTTTCATCTTAGGGTATTTTAGAAATATTAAAAGTGGGTTACGCAGAGCAAAAAGTATGGTTGTAAATAGAATTTCCCCTCAGTTTAATATATCTATTTGTGTTCTCTGTAGTGATAATGCCCTTGAATATTTTTCCTCACCATTTAAATCCTATATGGCATCGAATGAGATTCTTCACTAAACTTCGTGTCCTGGAACCCCAAAACAAAATAGGGTGGCTGAACGAAAGAATCGTTATTTAATTGAGACCGCTCGCATGCTTCTTCTTCATATGCATGTTTCGCTTCAATACTAAGATGACACTGTCTTAACTACACAATGTTCTAAAAGGTGCTAGGCGCTAGTCGGACGCCAGACTGGGGCCTAGCACCTAGGGGGCCTAGGAAAACTGTTGTTTTCAACACATAAACCTACATTATTTTGTAACATTTGTTGCTTCCTTGCATTATTTTGTGTTTTCATCTAATAGTAAATCACACACAAATTAAATTATATATTAACAATAATTTAACCCATGAAATGTACTTTTTTTGACTTTTTTTCCCACAAATTTCTCCCAAATTTCCTAGCCCCATTCAACATGTGCTTTTTGACCACTGCTTTGGTTTACTTTGGTGTTTGGTCTCTCTCTCTCTCCCCGCCCCTTCCTAAATCTCTAGTCTCCCAAACGAGTTCCATTCTACTTTGCTCCCTCTGTTCAATAACTACTACTACTACAAGAGGTAAAGAGCCCGCCTTCTCCTCTTCCGCTTCTCGAAGCAACGCCAGTTATGGCGTTTTCTTGAGCTTTAGAGGCAAGGACACTTCGTCTACCTTCGTTCACCATCTCTACACAAGTCTTACAAATCGCAGCGGCTAGGCCGCGTGCGACCTAGGTAGGTAGGCACCTTTGTCTCCCATCTCTACACGACTCTTACAAATCGCAGCGGCCAGGTCGCGCGCGACCCAGGTAGGTAGGCACCTTCGTCCACCATCTCTACATGGCTCTTACAAATCGCAACGGCCAGACCGTGCGTGACCTAGGTAGGTAGGCACCTTTGTCCACCATCTTTACACGGCTCTTACAAATCATAGTGGCCAGGTCGTGCCCGACCTAGGCAGCTAGGTGCTGCCTGGGCCACCTAGGCGCCGATCGGGCCAGATTAATTGGCCCGCCGCCTAGGGTGCTGGTTAGGGCTTAATTGCGACGACCGCCTTGACCGCGTTTAGAACAATGTAACTGCATGTTACTTAATTAACTGAATGCTATCCTCTTAATGATCTGATTCCTCTTTATGTTCTTTTTCTTTGGTTTGACTTATATTCTCTTCCTCGTATCTTTGGGAGTACCTGGTTTGTTCACCATCTTGCCCTAGGTCATGATAAGCTATCCACTCGTTCTGTCAAATGTGTTTTTCTTGGTTATTCACGTCTTCAGAAGGGGTATCGTTGCTACTCTCCTCAATTAGATCTCTATTTTGGATGTTACCTTCTTGGAGTCATCTCCTTATGTTAGAATGTTGTCTCGAGTAATTTGATGATTGACAGTAAGAATGAATTGGAATTTAGAGGGTATAGATAGGCGGTTACCAACTTGTATTTATAATTAAGTTGGGGGGTCAAAATTGGTAATGTCTATACCGGTTATAAGGTTCATAGAAATTAACGTCCTATTTTCTATAAATAGGACAGTGGTCTAGGCATAGACGATGTATCATTCTCATGAGAAAGTGAAAGAGAAAAGATTGTGTAATAGAATAGTTCTTTGTAATCTTGAAGGCTTGTAATCGTGAGGGATTGTACTGATCGCATTCTGGTAATCAAAGGAAGGCTGCTCTCGGGAGGTTTTAGAGGCTGGATGTAGGGTTGTCCTAAGGGGCAATTTGAACCAGGATAAAGGCTTTGTGTTCTTCTGTGGTTTGATTTAATTTCTGTCAATTTTCATTTTGTTTTTCTTTCATATCGATTTAATCTTTGTAATCGTTCAAATTGTGAGTTGTGTGCACTTGTGAGGCAGTGAATTCTGTCTAAATAATCTAATTCTAAGTGTTCCCAAGATAACACCTTATTTTCTCCCTTCGTTTGAGTTCTCCGAGTCCATGTCTATTGGCTTATCTTTACCTGTTCCTTTTTGTGACCTTTCCTCTTCTCCTTCTCCACCGCCCTTTGCATCTCGCCTTGATTGCCTTGATCTTTAGGTCTATCAGCGACATCCTTAGCCTGTGGCCCCACCAGCAGCCTGTCGTCACTAGGTCAATGGAGCCGTCCGTTAACTCATCCTCTGTGCCAATTGGTTCTTCTTCCTCTAGTTCATCTCCCTTGGTTTCTGATCTTGACTTATCTATTGCTTTTCGTAAAGGTACTTGTTATTGCACTACTCTCCATCCCATTTCATATTTTGTTAGTTATAATTCTTTGTCCCCTGGATATTCTGCTTTTGTTTCTTATTTATCTTCTGCTTCTCTTCCTCAATCTGTTCTAGAAGCTCTTTCTCATCCAGGGTGGCGAGATGTTATGTTTGAAGAAATATCTGTCTTACAATCCACTGGGACTTGGTACCTCTTCCCAAGGGTAAGTCTCCTGGTGGTTGTCGCTAGCATAGTTATTAAAGGTGCGCCTAGGCGCTAGTTTGGCGCCTCGCATGGGCCGAGGCGAGGCGATTTCAGTTAGGCCCTCGCCTTGCATGGTGAGGCGCCGAGGCGAGGGGTGCGCCTCATGAAACCTAGGTTTTAATTAAAACTTGGGTAGTCCAATTCGCTCCTCACTCCATCTTCCTCCCGACTCTAGCCGTGCCTGCATCCTGTCTTCCTCTCCTCTCCAGCCTCCCATCTTCCCAGTTCCAGCATGTATACATTACAACATATTTACATTTCTTTAGTTTAAGTAAATGTCCATTTACTTTAATACATAAATGTAAATAAGAAATTACCCCCATTTGGATTCAATAAAAATATCTAAAAATCAAAATACATAACAATGAAAAAATAGAATTTTGGTTTTAGTACAAACTCGTGATTTAATGATTTTACCACCCCCAAAATACATACCTACTATTTCTTGAAAAATTCATTAAAAATCATTTTAACAACAATGAATATTAACTATTAAAATACCAGGAGATAGTTTTTCAAAATGAAACATTTTCTTATATGTCTTCTTATAACGTGCTATTCTTCCAGACTTAGAAAAATAGTATTTTTCAAAATGAAAACATTTTCTTGATTGTGGACTTGTAGTGTTTATTGATTGTCGAGAGTACTAAAATTTGTCCAAAATGTCCTCCATCAGTAAAATAAGAGATTGGAGAGTACATGCAAAAGAAGAAGAATAACAGGGATGAGCGAAATATGGCATCGTTAGATGATGATTTTCAATTTGGTGAAGGATATGATGATGATGATGAGGAGTTGCCTTAAAGTAGAAAAAGACCCAAATCTACCCAATGTATTAAACAAACTCGATCACAATCGGGTTTAACTTCGGCTTCGACTTCAAAGCGGCGAGTAACTTAGATGATTGAAGAGGAGAAGGAAAGTGAGACAAAGATCGAAGATGATGAAGACTTGGAAGAGGGAGAAGATTTGGGACAAGAAGAAGAAGATGAATGGATGATTGAAGGGGATGATGAAGATATTAACCTTGATGTTGATTATCTCCTTGATGATGATTGATTAAAACTTCTTTATTGATTGTGGACTTGTAGTGTTTATATATTTGTTTAGAACTTTGCGTGATGATTGGTACTTGTTTGACTTTGAGACTTTAAGTTTGAACTTTGATGATGTTTCTAATTTAGAATTTGCATGATGAATGAATCAACTTTGATGTTGTTAGTTTAGAATTTGAAAATAATGAATCATTAATGATATGCATGTGTTATCATTGATAATTTGATAGTTTTTTATGATTTTACAAGATTTTTAGTTTTTTTTCTAAAAGGTGCGCCTCGCTTCACAAAGGTGCGCCTCAGGCTTTAGGACCCTTTGCGCCTTTTAGAACTATGGTCGCTGGGTTTACACTGTTAAAGTTGGTCTTAATGGCCGGATTGATCGCTTTATGTCTTGCCTTGTTGCCAAAGGATACACTCAAGTTTTTGGCTTGGATTATGGCGAAACTTTTTTTCCTGTTGCTAAGATCTCATATGTTTGCCTTTTCTTGTCCTTTGTTACTATGTTTCACTGGCCTCTTTATTAGTTGGATATCAAGAATGCCTTCCTTTATGGCGATTTATAGGAAGAGGTGTATATAGAGCAACCTCTTGGCTTTGTTTCTTAGGGGGAGTATGGGCTGGTGTGCTGTCTTCGAAAATTCTTATATGGCCTAAAACAGTCTGCTTGAGTTTGGTTTGGTCGATTTAGTTTAGCTGTTCTTGAGTTTGGGTTAACTCATAGTGGAGCTGATCATTTTATTTTTTATCGCTCTTAGTTTAGTCGTCACATTTTTCTAGTGGTATATGTTGATGATATAGTTCTTATAGGGGATGCTAATGTTGGCATCACTGAATTAAAGGCACATCTTCCAATAGTTTCAGACTAAAGAATTGTGTCCCTTGAAATATTTTTTGGGTATTGAGGTTGCTCGGTCAAAGCAAGGCATCTATATTTCTCAAAGAAAGTATGCCTTAGATATGCTAGAGGAGACATGGTTGCTTGGATGTAAGCCAACAGATACTGCTATGGATTCGAATATTGGATTGTTATCGGGATAGGGGGAGCCTCTTTTTGACCTTGGGCGTTATTGTCGACTAGTTGGAAAGCTTAATTACCTCACATTCACACGTTTTGATATTTCATTTGCTGTTAGTGTGGTAAGTTAGTTTTTGGATTTACCTTATGACAGTTACTGAGATGCAGTGATTCATATTCTTCGGTATATTAAAGTTGCCCCCGATCAATGTGTATTGTATCAGAATCATAGACACAATCATATTGTGGGATATACGGATGCTGATTGGGTAGGATTGCCTAGTGAATGGTGATTCTCTTCTGGATATTGTGTATTTGATGGTGGAAACCTAGTCTCTTGGAAAAGTAAGAAATAAACTGTTATCAGTAAGTCTAGTGCAAAAGTTGAATATAGGGCAATGGCCATAACAACATGTGAGCTAATATAGTTGAAACAATTAATTGAGGAGTTAGGAGTTACTCAGGTCAAGTCTATGCAATTGATTTGTGACAATCAGGCTACAATGCATGTTGCTTTTAATCCTATTTTTCATGAGAGAACCAAACACATTGAAATTGATTGCCACTTTGTTAGAGAAAAAGTTTTATTTGGGGATGTAGTTACAACATATATGGGTTCCAATGATCAGTTGACTGATTTACTCACCAAGACACTTAGAGGTTATCGTGTGAATTACATTTGTACCAAGCTGGGCATGTTCAATATATATGTTTCAGGTTGAGGGGGGAGTGTTAAATAAAATAAGTAAGAGGTATTAGTGTAATTAACTTAAAATACTTGTATATATATATATTCTCTTGTATTATATATTTTGGTATATTCACATTATTTTATTCACATTTTACTTTTAATATCCATGTACATAATGCCAAAGAGGGAGATTGAATCAGTATAACATGGCTTTCAAATAACAAACCTTTTTGACTCCCTTTCTATTTCAATCTCAACATGAGTGAATATGCATGCAATTCTATGCATTATATCTACCAAATGCTTCTTGGACACAATGAAATAAATTTATAGTTCTACCATTTGCCTGTATCATTATAATTTTACTATTTTTTGCATTGGGTTCATGTTATAAAAGACCAGTTTTTTTTCGCAGTTTGGATGTGGGCTGCCATATTTGCACACTGCTTGATCCTCTAATATTTCCTTGTCCCACTCCTCATACCCATCTACCTTTCCTTAAAGCTGAAATTGTCATGTGACAATATTTATTCCCCCCCCCCCCCCCCCCCCCCCCCCCCCCAAAACCACACACACATGTGCCAGCCCGCCTCCTGCTCTGGAAACTTTTGTGGAAAAAAAGACTTGTGAAAATGTAAAACAATTTGTTCAATGGAAAGCCATGGCTACCTTTTGTTCTATTCTATGATCTTTCGACTTTGGCATTATTGTGCCTGGTGTTTTCTCTTTTGTGCAATATTCCTGACATATTTTTGCAGTTTTTTAAGGGTCTTAATATTCAAGCGGATCAGAAGAAATTTTTCCGGAAGGCAATGCATTCCTATTATGATGCAGTTGCAGAACTACTTTTATCAGAGCACAATGTAAGACCTTGATTCTGTTTTGGAACTCAGTAGTGTAGTCTTGGTGCTGATAAGTTCAACTTATGTTGTTCTCTCTCTCTCTTCTTTTTGTTTTTATTTTTTTTTTAATTTTTTATACCTTGTGCATTTCACTCTTATTGGCATGGAGAATCGTTTCTCTCTGTATGCATGTTTATTCAAGTGGTAGTAGCTGATGGAATTTTTCCTTTCCTTTCCTTTCATGCATGGCAACTGCAGTCACTTCGCCAAATGGAGCATGAAAATGCAAAGATCCTTAATGCAAAAGGTGAGCTGAGTGATGAAAATGCCTCTTCGTATGAAAAGCTGCGAAAATCTTATGACCATCTGTATCGCGGTGTTTCAGCGTAAGTTGGTTCCCATTTTGTTGATTTAAATAATATCATTCTTCCTTTTCCTTATTAGCAGGCTATATTTATTCTTCTAGTTGCCATTTTTCACTGGTTGCAGTTCCTGCTTTTTGGTGGAGTTGAGGGGTGAGTCTATAGTTCTTTCATAGTCACTTACTTGAACATGGACTGATCAATTCTAAATGAGTTGGAACCAACCACCTTGACTAGTATTTTGTGCATTATTGCTTTCATGAAAATAGTTATTCTTGTTTGCATGGGTATTCAACATTTTGCCTTTGAAGTTCTCCTAATGTTTTCATGAGGTGTTTGGCATTTTAGATGCATTAGATTATGGGTTGTTTGATAAAACTTTCTGTTTTCTGCTTTCAGTTCTCATTTTGGTTTTTATTCTTATTTCTTTTGGTTTGTTTTCCATTTTCTGTAAAGAAAAAATGAAAATTCAACATGAGATGATTAACAAACCTGCTCTCTTCAATGCTGTTTTCTGTTTTCTGCTTTTTTTTGGCCTACTCTCTTCAATTGTGGTGGGAGTTGCTGGACTCCGATGACTTCCACAGAACAGAGGCGAATGTACCTGGTGTGTAGGGGAGGGTAGGGCAGGGGAAGAAAATGAAACAAAAATTGTGGAACACGAAAATGCCCATAGATCAAGTTTATTAACAAGCTAGAATCCATGTAGGCCCACTTGATGGGATAAGGCTTGATATATTGTTGTTGTTGAACTAAGATGGCATTTTATTTATTCTTTTTAAGTTTTCAAAAATTTTCAAGATTTTTGAAACAAATAAAATTCTAACCAAATGCCATTTCCTATTCTCATTTTCAAATTTTTGAAAATGAAAACTAAAAATTCAAATGGAAGCGCAACCAAATAGGCTCATAATAGTTGTCTCTCAATGTTTCTTGGTTTTATACAACATTTCATCCAGAGAAATTCTTGATGACCATAGTAATTGGTTTTATACATTTTATCTGTGTAAATTTTCCACTCTTCTATCTTCCTTTTATTATCATCTTCTTCTCCTTCTTCTTCTTCTCTTCTCCATATTTTTTATGTTGTGTAAGAGAACCAAGAGCCTATGCATAAGGTATGCATGACAGCATGGAGGTTCTTTATGTGTTATGTAATTTAAATTTATCCAGTGTTTAATTTTTATATTCTGTTATTATCAGTGTTTTGGTTTAATTGTTTTGTATATATAACTGAGTAGTGTGATTATAAATAATTTCAACATTGCTAGATTTGTATCATTTGAGCTGTATATTTTGTTGGATTATTTCTTTGATGTGTACACTTGAACCCCATGACATTTCGATGACAAAGAAAGTTGTATTGCTGGACCTAAGTACTAGAAGTGTCAAGACCTCGGGTGCATTGGGCTTACAGGAGAGCTGATTGTAGCAGATTAATTGAGTAGTTAGCAGTTGTTCTTTCTGCTATTAGCAGCTGTTATTTCTGTTATTTAAGTTTATTAGTTGCTGGACAGTTGTTCATTTTCAGTTACAACATGTAACTGAAAATGAATATAGAGTAGCTATATAAAGCTCCTCAAGACTGTATTGAAGAGTTGAGAAATAAGAAATCTGAAATTCTTCTCTCTCTCTCTCTTCAATTCTTTCTCTATTCTCTATGTTTCTCCCTAATTTGTCTCTGTTTTCTCCCTCTTCTTTCTCTTTCCCTCTCTCGTTCTACATTCTGTTCTTCATCAACCCTGTGTCAATCCTGACAGGAAGTTGTAATTTTGGATTATATAAGTTTGTGAATGCTATTTACAATTAATTGGAAGTTGTAATAAAATACTTATTGAAAACCATATTTTTAGCATTGATATAGTTAATATATTTTTTATTATAACATTTTTAATAATAAAAATGATATAATTATTTACGTGATGGCAACGTAATCTTATTTTTGGTATTTAATCTCTTAATTAATTTTTTTCTATAATACAAGAGTATTTAACTCACTGTTATTGATATAGTGGAGAAAAATTAAAAATTAAAAATTAAAATCAATTATTTAATGTTATATATTAACTTTTTATGTTGATTTAGTTGTTAAGGGTAAATGGTCAAACTATCCATTTAATTTCATGTCCGTGTTGGTTCTAAACATAAGAATTGGAATTCAATTCTAAATTATTTGCATTTTATTCCAAAAAAAAATAATTAGAATTCCAGTTCTTTCAAATCATTAAAACTATGGAATTAGAATTCTGATTCCGTTTGGAATTGATTTCAATTTCCAAATGGGTTATAATTCTTATGTTTGGAATAAAAAAAATCTAGGAATGGGAATCCTATAAACATTCAAACTTTGGAATTAGAATTCCAATGAAAGTAGGTTGGATTGTTAATTAAAAGAATTAGGATCTCAGGCCACACTTATTCCTTTATTTTATTTCCATAAATTCCCTCCAATATTTTATTTATATTCCTAAGGTTTTCACAGTGCCCCTTCTCCATCTTACTGATACTAATTTTCTCATCAAAAGATAATGAAAAGCTGTATCTAAGGTAAGCTTGAGGACAATAATATTTTCCATCTGTCATGCTATTTAAGTCTGTCTAGTGTTTGATTTTTATACTCTATTTTTGTTATTGTTTTGGCTTTGATTAGTTCATATAACTAAGTAATGTAGTTTGTTAGGCTATCAATAACTTTAGCTATTATCGATTTGTATTGTTGGGCCTTTGTGGTTTGTTAGATTATTCATCTTCATTAATAAGGGCGATTGGCCAGCCACAGCCACCATTACATGCAAGAGCAGTGAATATTTAATAGATAATGTATGGGATAATGAGTGAAACTAGGTCTCATCAAAATTTCCTCGTGGCTACCCCTGCAATTTATTGTTGTTGAATTGTTAACCCCATTTGATGTAAAAGCTGAGGCTGCTAGATAATGTCGGATATCATTGCATAATTGGTCCAAACACCTGTAACGATTTAAATATTGGGTCAATAGTGAGGTTTGAACTCAGGGATTTTACTTATTTTGATACCATGTTGAATTATTAACCATCATCTAATTTAAAAGCTTAAGATGGTTAATAGAGCGTTAACTTTATTTTTTGTATTATTATTTTTGCTCTCAACAATTGTCTTTGTGAAATTTTTCGAGGAATTGGTCTTTCTAGAGACAATCAATATTGCTGTCAAGTTGTTAAGGGTAATATGGTCAAGCATTAATTGCATTTTCTTCTTGGTTCCTAAGATAAGAATTAGAATTTAATTTTAATTTTTAATGTTTTCTTCCTAACAGAAATAATCATAATTCTAATTTTATTGGAATCATTAACCCTATGGAATTAGAATTCTAAGTCCGTAATAATCGGTTCAAACAAGCATTTTGGGAAAGCTAAGAAAATTCTAAACACTTCCTACTACTTGCTTCTTGGTGAGTAGAAAATGGCTTAAAAAAATGGTCCTAGGAACTGTCACGTTCCTAGGGCAGTAATTGTAATTTTCTTTTCCTTTTTGTTATAGATATTTGTCCTTAGCTATAGGTCGTTGTGGTTACCGTACTGCACATGGGGTGTATGTGGGAGGTTGTTAGGCTATATATTAGCCACAACTAGAGGATGGGAAGGCATGTTGTTGAATGAATTGAATTCTAATTTTCCCTCTCAAATTCTCTCTAATTTCCCTTCCAATTCTCTGTTCCCTCTCTCGATCTCCTCTGTTCTCCTTCTATTCTTGTTGTCTCCCTCCATTTCTATCTAATTCTTCCCCATAATTTACTCGATTTTCCGTCCAAATCTTAAGAAAACCATAGGTCGTGGCATTTGATATTAGAGTGAGGCCATCCTCGGAAGCTGATTGCAAGCGAATTTAACAGAGGCAAACAATTTTATAATTTGGTTGTGATTGTGGTTACTTCTCAACTGATACCATAGCAGTCCTAGCGAAGCAACATTCAACCAATTCTCAAGAAGTTGCAACTGAGAAAGCGGATTCATAACATCTGCTCGTCGGCAATTGCAGTGGACTTAGGCAGGAGAGTTTAACAGGAAGCGGAGCTTGACATGATTCTATCAATTCTGATTGGACAGAGTCACAAAGCAAATCCAGGCAAATTTTGACTATTGTTCTCTAGCAGCTGGATCTAAGTCGCTGCATGTGATAAAGGCGAGTCAGCGAAACTGAGAATAGGTGATTCATAGGAGTTGCAACGAGAGCCAATCAAACTCTCGAGATGCTGATACTTCCATCGCGGTGAATTCTGAAATCAACAATGAGCCAGCTAATTTCAGCGAACTTCGGCATTGAGTTGTGAAGCAGATCCCATCGAATTTCAGTGATGATTTCTGATGCTCCTCGACTATTAATTTCCAACAGTACTCAGTCGTTGCTTCCCGACACTTTTGGGCGGTTAATTTCTAATTGCTCCTTGGCTGTGAGTCATGCGATCTGCAGGTGACCTTCAGGCTTAGGACAGATTCAGGTGGAGTTGAGTTACTATTGAGAAGAATGGGCCACAATCAGAAAAGGACTCGAGGAAGAATGCGCTACAACAAGAAAAGAAATCCAGGAAGGACGCAATCAACTCGTTGACCTCAAATACAAGATGGATGACTTACTGATTCTGTTTTCATAGAAGTTCCAAGTTAGTATTCCAGCTGAATGTTTTTCCAAGGAACATTTTGAGTCCTTAAAAAGAAAAGTTTCAAAGGCAGTTTGTCTGTTCAGAATTCTTCTACTACAGTTGAGGAAAGACCTGAATTGGAGTAGACAATCCAAGATGAGAAAGAAGGAATGGCAGCTACCAGAGACGTTATCTGGGCTCCACTGGGAAAGAAATTTGTTGAAGTGAATTTGGTTACAGTAGTCAATAGACCTGAAGAAGGGCGGATAAAGCAAGATGTGCCTATTGACAAATTGTTCTGCTATCAACCTGTTAATGAGGAATTATTCAATGGACCGACAGAGGAAGCAAAGTCCATTGAACTACCCCTGGTGCCTAGTCCAATATCTGAAGAATCGGCTATAGTACAAGAATGGAACCTTGAGAGGCCTGTTCTTGAGAACGAAGATCCTAGGCAGATTGCTCACTTGCTCTTTGCTTTGGTTAAATCAAACGTCAAGATGATGATGAAAATTCCAGTAGGAAATTTTCTCTTGGCTGTTATGAATATGTTTAATTCATAGCAATATGACAGTCTTTGCTGTCATTTCGGCTGAAGCAGATGACCTGTCTTTGGTGCTGGTCCTAGCAGAGGAAGAGCAAGAGAACAGGAACATAAAACAAAAGAGGAAAAAACCTAAAAGGAGAAAGAAAGAAAGAAAGAAGAATAAAACAGATAGAGAAAGCTGGGATTGAATGCATAACAGTGGCTCAATGGTAATAAGTTTCTTGGGGACAAGAAACATTTCCCCGGGGGGGGGGGGGGGGGGGGGGATTTGTCACTTTCCTGGGGCAGTAATTGTAATTTTCTTTTCTTTTTTGTTATAGATATTTGCCCTTAGCTATGGGCAGTTATGCTTACTGTTTGTACTGCACATGGGTGCATGTGGGAAGCTGTTAGGCTATATATAAGCCACAGCTAGAGGATGGGAAGGCTTGTCGTTGAATGAATTGAATTCTAATTTTCCCTCTCAAATTCTCTCTAATTTTCCTCCCAATTCTGTTCCCCCTTTTGATCTCCTTTGTTCTCCTTCTATTCTTGCAGTCTCCCTCCATTTCTGTCTAATTCTTCCCCATACTCTTCTCAATTTTCCATCCAAACCCTAGGAAAACCCTAGGTCGTGACAGCAACTTGACCTTCAGAGTAGATTTTATTATTACTTCCCAATAATTCCAGTTTCTTTGACTCCACTAATTTTTATTATTGTATTGTGCAGTTTAGCTGAGGCTCTTGACATGCAGCCTCCAGTGATGCCAGAGGATGGTCACACAACTAGGGTCACAACAGGGGAGGACACATCATCTCCTGGTTCTGGGAAAGATTCTTCTGTTCTTGAAGCAATATGGGATGATGAAGATACTAGAGCTTTTTATGAATGCTTACCAGATCTAAGGTTTGTCTTGGTTGTTTAAGTAATATCAATGGTAAATTGCACGTTAAACAGAATGAACTGTGTCCTGTTGGACAGTGATTGTCTCCTAGATGGTGGTTCTTAAAGTGAGGTTCTCCAACTAGAGGGTTATTGAGACACATTATGTACTTGTTCTTTCCAGAGCATTTGTTCCTGCAGTATTATTGGGTGAAGCAGAGCCCAAGGCAGATCAGGCTTCAAAGACACAGGAGCAACCATCTGTAAGGAACTAGTGTCTGCTTCATTTACTAGCCTAAATGTTCCTATTCTTTCCTGACAGTGTTCAAGAACAAAGTCTGTGTTGAAATAATGTCAATAATTTGGATTTATCCATTAGGACACATTTTTAAACGAATTTATTTACTATTTCTAACAATTTCTTGTAGTTTATGCATTGCTCCCAATTAGTTGGGAACTATATTTTTGCTTTATTTTTCTCCCTATTTGCTTTCTGTAATTTTTCTGTCTTCAGCATGCCATTTGATCCTCTGGTAGTTACCTTTTTGTCGCCGCATATGAGCAGGTCAATGTCTGGGAGAATCATGTTGGCTATGTTAGATTCTCTACTGTAAAGACTTTCCCACCTGAGCCTTTCAACATGACTCTTGTAAGGCATGACATCATATAGATGGTATTTGTAGTCTGCCTTCAGTTACTGTCATTTCCCAGGAGTATGCCCAAATGCCTTCTTATAGGGCACTGGTGGAGCAGTTGAAGTTTTATTTTCCTGGGATGTCTGAAACATAAGAGTTTTGTTCTCTAATTTCTATCGCTAAACAATCTGTTTCTCTCATTGGAGTTGTATTCTCATTAAATTTGTTTTGCCTCCCTATCTCTTTTCGCTTGTTTCATTCGTGTGAAGATTTTTCCACTTTTATCCAATTTTGTTGATTAACATCATTTTCAAACTTTATTGCTGCTGTGCATTTCAGCTGTTACTGCCATATTTGTTTTCTAACTTCTATTGCTGATGTACAATAGTTGATATCTTATATCCTGACATGTTCACTTAGCATGGAATCTTTTGTGCAAAGGACTTGGCACCTGATTCAGACCAAGGTCAGATGGCTAGCTCAGATTATGTGGAGATTTCTTTGGATTCTGGAACTTTGCAGGAGGGCAAAAATGAGAAAGGGAAAGATAAAGATGAAAAAGACAAAGAAAAGACAAAAGATCCTGACAAAGAGAAAGGAAAAGACAAGGATTCTGAGAAAAAAGGAGAAATTGAGAAGGAAAAAATTAAAGGTCTTGAGGGAACAAATTTGGATGGTCTACTGCAGAGGCTTCCTGGTTGTGTGAGCCGTGACCTGATTGATCAGTTATCTGTAATGCCTCATGCTTGCTTAAAATTTTTGAGTTGATGTACTTTTGCTGCATCTATTTCAGAAACTTATGTGTTTATTTATTGTACAATAAGCTCTTATTGTTAGATAACATTCTCTGTTTTCTTTTTCTTTATCAGGTGGAATTTTGTTATTTAAATTCGAAATCACACCGAAAAAAGCTTGTCAGGGCTTTGTTTAATGTGCCCCGGACATCTCTGGAATTGCTGCCATACTACTCACGCATGGTTGCTACGCTGTCAACTTGTATGAAGGATGTCTCTTCCATGCTCTTGCAGTTATTGGAGGAGGAGTTTAACTTTTTGATAAATAAGAAGGTCTATCATTGTTTGAATACATTTTTTTTTTTGGATAGAAGTGGCTGTTTTTTAATTGTTTCACATATATATTTATTGCGGTTTGGATACTGAGTTTTTTGGTGAACTGCAATTTCCTTTTTAGGATCAAATGAACATTGAAACAAAGATCAGGAATATTCGGTTCATTGGAGAACTTTGCAAGTTCAGGATTGCTCCAGCTGGCCTTCTTTTTAGTTGTTTGAAGGTAGGACTACAGTTCATAATTGATTATTGGTTGTCTCCTCTATCTTCCCTCCCCAACACACACACACACCACCAAGCAGTAAGATCCACCAATTATTGGATCTGTATCCACCCTTTTGTTATTATTTTTCTTTTATTTGTTTTTGTTTCTTTCTTTTTGAGAGGGAGCTGTTGAGCAATTAAATGCATTTTTTTCTGTTAAAACCACTACTGCATGTTAGTTTTCTCCGAATTTTTATTACTTCAATTGTGATTACGTGTGTTTTTTATTTATGCTTACCTTGTGATGGACTGAATCTAGTTGGAAAGCAAACATGAAGTTTATGCTGTCAATTGGTACTTTAATAATACATTTACATCAGTTTGAAACAACTTATTATTGTCGCATCATACTTACAGAAGGCTACTTTCTCTTTCACCAGGCTTGTTTAGATGATTTTACTCATCATAATATTGATGTTGCTTGCAATCTTCTTGAGACATGTGGTCGGTTTCTTTACCGGTCTCCTGAAACTACTGTACGGATGGCTAACATGTTGGAGATATTGATGCGTTTAAAAAATGTCAAAAATTTGGATCCTCGTCACAGCACACTAGTGGAAAATGCTTATTACCTTTGTAAACCACCAGAACGATCTGCACGGGTCTCTAAAGTCCGTCCAGCATTGCATCAGGTATCAAAATCCTATTTTTTTCTTTTTTAAGATTTGTGTCTTTTATTGTAGGATATCCCTGGTTGCTGACTTCTTTCTGTGGCGAACCTTGTAGTACATCCGAAAACTACTTTTCTCAGATCTCGACAAGTCTTCAATTGAGCATGTTCTGAGACAACTCCGCAAATTACCTTGGAGTGAATGTGAATTATACCTTCTTAAATGCTTTATGAAGGTTCACAAAGGAAAGTATGGTCAGATTCACTTGATTGCATCACTTACTGCTGGCTTGAGTCGGTATCATGATGAATTTGCAGTTTCTGTTGTCGACGAGGTTGGTTTTTTCAGTATGGAAATCTAATTTATTGAATAATTGGTCCATTTCTCCTCATAAACATTTTAATTTTTGCACAATTAAGTGATGTTTCCTTGATCCCTTTGCACATCTCTTATTTTGGACTAAGAAGGTGATTCTCCTTGAATGTATGAAATTCAAAAAATGCATCAGACTTTTCAAAGAAGGGGTTGATCAGCTTTGCTGAGAAAATGAACTTCTGTTGGGTTCTTTGGATGAAGGTCAACACATTCATGAAATGAAAATAATAGAGAAATATATTGTGAAGAAAAGGTTCTCAAAATAAGAGAAAATTTGAGCATTTACTTATAAGTAAATTAAGTTGTAAAAACATAGATAATATGATATGTGATCTCACATTTACTGTCTGTACAAAGGATGAGCTTTAGGGATATAAGAATAATATGCTCAGATGGGGGGACAACGGGTACAAAACTAATTAGGGTTATCAAAAAAGGAGAATTTCTCTAGATATGTGAAGTCCCAAGGTCTCAAAATTAGAGATAGGTTACTTTTCTGAGGGATGTCTGGTTACATGCCTAACCATATAGGGAAAGTATACCTTCTGAGTTATTTTGTTCAAGATCAGGTATATATCATGAGAATATAGTTCAATAATGTATAAGACCTATGAACAAGAGATGATTATTATGCACAAAGTGGAATAAGATGGATGAGACATTTTAAGTTTCTTGACAAGTTCAATTGACTTAGCTCATAGCTTAGGTCGATTGAAGTTAATGATCAACTGATCTAGATCTTTCTAGATGGCTTCAATTGATTGAAATCTCAACTTTCATGGACTGAAGAGGTCCAGCGAGCAGACCTAATATTTTGTCTCACTTAGGTGGACCGAAATGGTATCTTAGGTTGACCGAACTTGGTTAGAAGACAACCTGAGCATTCTGTTTTAACTTAGGTCAACCAAAGTTCCTTAAGATGTTTCAAAGTATTTTAGGCTTTGGTAGAAATGCCCAATTTTTTTTTAAAAATATTTATGTAAAAATAAGTTTTAATAATTTTTGTTATCATCAAAATATATCTATTGTACCCTTGAGTTTTAAGAATCATAATCAAAGGTTTTTCCAAGTTGCATATCGTGATTTCTATTATAAATGAAATATCTAATGAATTATGTAGCCTAAAGAAAAAATCTAGCAAATTAGTAAACTTAACCTGCTTACATAAATGTAACATGCAATATTTCGTGTGTCATTGCTATGTTCTGAGATTTCAAATTGAGTTGGTTTTTTGAGGGTGTGCACATTGCAATTGACACGTCCCACACCTGGGAAGCTCCATGTGACACCATACTTTTCTCCATGTTATTGAAATTTTCATATGGCACATTAAGCCCCCTATTACTCTTCCAAGTATCTTGAGTTGGACTATCAGGTGATTCATAAGATACTTACTCTCCTTGCCTGGAGCATCTGTTTGGGAAGAGGACACACAGTGCATTAACTTTAGCTAGAGGCTGGAAACAAGGGCTTTTCCGAAGGCTTTTAGTTTGTTCCTACTGCAAATGAGAAGTTGGGGATTCATGCCTGAACCTTGAGAGAGAGGCACTAAAGACAAAATAGACTTTCCCTCTAGAAGTTGCTCCCTGGGATAAACACCTATCCTGCCAGCAATTACAAATTTACAAAAGGAAAACTTGTCAAACACTACATAATAGCAGAACATAGCCTTAGTTCTGCCCCATGTTAATTTTCCTGTTCCAACTAGTTAGCAAAGGCACTCTACAACAACAACAACTACTTCAGCCTTTATCCCATTATGTAGGGTCGGCTATATGAATTCTAGACTTCCATGTATTCAGCCTTTATTTAGGCCCATACACTTCATATTAAACTTTAATGTCTCTCTCAAAGTTTTCTTGAGTCTGCCTCTATCTTTTTTTATTTTTTATTTTTATTAATTGTTTCATTTCATTAACTCTCCTCACATGAGCGTCTGTTGGTCTCCTTTTCACATGACCAAACCATCTTAGTCTAGTTTCTCTCATCTTCTCCTCGATTAACACTACTCTTACCTTATTATAAATAACCTCATTTATAATTTTATCTTTTCTTGTATGGCCGCACACCTATCTTAGCATCCTCATCTCCGCTACGCTTGTCTTTTGCTTACGTTGGTATTTGACTGCCTAACATTTTGAGCCATACAACAAGACTGGTCTTATAGCTATTCTATAGAATTTTCCTTTCAGTTTTAATGGGATTTTACTATCACATAACACCCCCGATGCATTTCTCCATTTTAGCCAACTTGCCTTAATTCTATGCGTGATATCCTCGTGAATTTCTCCATCTTTTTGAATCATTGATCCCAAATATCGAAAATGGTCTTTTCTTTGTAGGATTTGATCTTCCAATTTTATTATAACATCCTCCACTTTTGCATTCTTACTAAATTTACATTCCATATATTCTATTTTCCTTTTACTTAATTTAAATCCCTTAGATTCTAAATTGTTTCTCCACAGCTTAAGCTTAGTGTTCACTCCCTCTTTTGTTTCATCCACCAACACTATGTCATCTACAAATAGCATACACAATGGAATCTCTGTCTGAATGTGTTTAGTGAGTTCATCCATTACTAAAGCAAATAAGTATGAACTTAGTGCAGAACCTTGATGCAGTCCCATTGTAATTTTAAACGGTTCAGTATCCTCTCCGCATGTTTTGACCCTTGTCACCGTGATATATGTCCTTAAGAGCTTGTATATAGGCTATTCAGACTCCTTTCTTCTCTAAAACTCTCCATAATACTTCTCTAGAGACTCTTTCATAGGCATTTTCTAGATTTATAAACACCATATGCGGGTCCTTCTGCTGATCCCGATACCTTTCCATCAGGTGCTTCAGTAGGTATATAGCTTTCATTGTTGACCTACCAGACATGAAACCAAACTGATTTTCCGAGATATCTGTTTTTTTTCTGAGCCTTTGCTCTATTACTCTCTTCTAGAGTTTCATGGTATGACTTATTAACTTAATTCCTCTGTAATTTTCACAATTTTGAACATCTCCTTTGTTCTTGTATATATGAACCAAAGTACTCTTCCTTTACTCATCTGACATATTTTTTAATTTAAGGATCGCATTAAATAATTTCGTTAGCCAGGAGATGCCCTCTTCTCCCATGCATTTCCATGTTTCTATTGGTATATTATCCGGTCCCACCGCCTTATGATTTTTCATTTTGTTTAATGCTTGCCTTATTTCATTTGAACTTATATATCGATAAAATGTATAGCTCACGTTTCCTTCGGAGTTACTAAGATGTCCCAACCTAACTCTTGTGTCTCCACCATCATTGAATAATTTTGTGAAATACTCATTCCATCTCTCCTTAATCACTCCTTCATTCACTAATATAGTTTGGTTTTCATCTTTTATGCATTTCACTTGGTTTAGATCCCTTGTTTTAGCTAATTTATATATATCCCTTTCTCCATCTTTTATATCAAGTCGTTTATATAGATTCTCATATGCTTTTGGCCTTGCTTCATTGACAGCTCTTTTTGCTGCCTTTTTTGCTTTTTTATAATTTTTTAGGTTTTTTTCATTGTTGCACTGATATACAGTCTTATGGTAAGTTTTTTTATTTCTAATTTTCAATTGTACCTCTTCATTTCACCACCAAGATTCCTTAAGATTTGGGGCTCTACCGTTTGTCTCTCTAAGGACTACCTTTGCCGTGCTTCTCAGGGCAGTAGCCATTTCCCTCCACATTTGGTTTGTTTGTCATTCTCCATTCCATTCCCTTCTACCCCTTAATTTTTCTTTGAAGATTAGTTGTTTCTCCCCTAAATCCCACTACCTAATTCTTGGATTTTGTTTTATGTGATTTTTTCTCTTCCAATTTTTTACTTGGACGTCAAGTACCAAATGTTTATGTTGAGTAGTTAAACACTCCCTCGGTATCACCTTACAATCCCTACAATATAACCGATCCTCTTGTCTCGTGAGAAAGTAATCTATTTGGGTGCTTGATGTGACATTTTTATATGTGATTAAGTGTTCGTCCTGTTTTTTGAACCTAGTATTGGTTATGATGAGCCCATATGCCATAGTAAAATCTAGAATAAACTTACCCTCATTATTAACTTCCCCGAATCCATACTCTCCATGTACCTCTCTATAGCCGTTGTTGTCTCTATCCACGTGACCATTTAAGTCACCTCCTATAATCATTTTCTCTCCTCTTGATATCATTTGTGTGAATCCCTCTAGGTCCTCCTAGAATTTTGCTTTTATCTCTCCACCTAAATCTGCTTATGGTGCATATGCACTAAAAATATTCATAGTCATTCTTCCTAGACCAACCTTTACCATAATAATCCTATCCTTTATTCTCTTTACATCCACTACCTCATCTACTAAGCTTTTATTCATAATAATCCCCACTTCATTTTTCACTCTATCATTTCCTGTGTATTATATTTTATATCCAATTTTTGATAAAGTTTTTGCTTTTTTGCCTACCTATCTCGCCTCTTGAAGGCACATAATATTAATCTTTCTCTTAATCATCACATCTACCACTACCATAGCTTTGTCTGTTAATGTTCCTATGTTCCATGACCCAATTCTTAATCTATGATTTTGGTTTTGGCCTTGACTTTGAATTTGATTTTGTTTTTGGTTTTGATTTTGAACTAACTTCTTTACCCACATCCGTCCAAACAAATGCAGGGACCCTTGCTCATTTGTCACTACATCTGGGCGCCGATGCAGCGGCCTTAGCTAACTTGACACTACACGTGAGTAGTGTAGCGCGTCGCTATGAAGCAGTGTTCTAAAAGGCAGCCTAGGCCGCCCCTGGCTGCCGCGAGTTCCTCCAAATCGGCCCCTTAGGCACCGGCCCAATTAATCGGGCTCGGGCGGCTCCTAGGCGGCCAAGGTGGCGAGGCGTCGCCTTGGCCGCCCAAACGTGGTTTGGGCTCGAGACCTCTCGCTCGACTCCATCAGTGATGATCGTCGCAGCCGTTGCCTTCGCATCGGCTTGGGTCGCCCGACTTCGTTGTTGCGGTCGTTGCCGTCATTGCTGGACAGGGACTGGAACAGCCTTCGGACTTACCTGTGGTAACACAACGACGGTCCGATTGGCATTGGCGGGGGGCAACGATGTGATCGAAGGAGGCAGACGGTCCGATTGGCAATGGCGGGGGGCAACGATGTGATCGAAGGAGGCAGATGGTCCGATTGGCAATGGCGGGGGCAGCGGTGTGCTCGGAGGAGGCAGGTTTGAGAGAGAGAGAGCGCTGTGAAATTTTTAGGGGGGGGGGGGAGGAGTGAGAACACGCTGAAATTTGAGGGGGTGGGGGAAAGAAAGAATATATTATGAAAAAAAATTAAAAATATTAAATTTTCTAGGCGGTGTCTGGGCCTCGCCTAGGCGTTAGGCTGAAGCTTGCAGCCCAACTAGCGCCTAGCGCCTTTTAGAACACTGATATGAAGGGTTACGCTCTAAGGATTTTTCATCGGTTGTCTAGATTTCATGTTTTTGGATCCGACTAGGTTTTACGTTGGCTGTCAACTACCTGACACAACCCTCGTCCTTTATCCAGGCTTGGGACCGGTAGTAGATAACATCCCCAGGCGGAGTTTAGCAAAGGCACTCTCGATATAAATTTCAATCATTAGTGAAAACTGATCTTTTGCCTTGTGAGAAAGAAGCATATCACTAAAGGGGCAAGAAAATGATATTTTGTCTAGAATCCATGATAATAAGATTTGTTGACTTCACATTGGTTGTGTTGTATGTTTGCATTGAGTGTAGCCTAGAAGAAATCAGTGGAGTCCAATTATATTCAAGTGGCAGAATTAGTTAGGTTAGGTTGTGTCTAACGGTAGTATTTGTATGAGGGGTATAATAGGTATTGTGTTGTCTTTTATATTCCTTGTATTGTCTGCCCAAAATGTCTATAAATAGAAGGAAAGCCTAGACTTCATTCATTCTATTGTAATGAGTGCTGTGATTGAGAGGAAAGCCTAGACTTCAAGATAGTCTTTGTAATCTCATAAGCGACTATACTCGTGTGACGGATTCTTGTATTGATTTTTCAAAGTTCTTAGTGGATTGCTCTCGGGATCAAGAGGCTGGATGTAGGATTATCATTTGATAATCTGAACCAGGATAAATGACTGTCTTCTCGTGGTTTGCGTATCTCTTTCATTGTCATTTGATTTATGTTTATGTTCTTATTTTCTGTTTCTGTATTTTGGGATTCAAATCGTGTGTGTGACTGGAATTGGCCAAGATTGAGTTCATTGCTGTGCTCCCAATTCAATAGGTTGTTAACCAACACACAAATCTCCTTTTTTTGAACTTGGGACTAGTTGTGATAAGTAGTAATACTAAGGCCAGAAGTGTTAAAAGGGGATTACTCAACCCATTAGTATAACTTTTTGATATCTTAAATCAGTTGTTCAAAAAGAGAAAAAATATTGAGGATGCAACTCACAAAAGTCAAAGTAGGATAGTTAAAATGGAGAAGCATACCCAACATTTTACATGATCATAAAAACTTGTTAATGCTAAAAGAGAAGTTTTATCAGACAGGTACCAATATGTGAAAAATCAGTAATTGAGATGATAATGTTATGTTGGATGCATGGCCTTACAAGAAGTGACAAAATTAGAAATGGAATTATCATAATATGGTTATGGTGGCGTTTGTTGAAGATAAGATATATTTTGATGCAATCAAGATAGTTTAGATAATTAAATGACCAATAGACACTTTTGAGGTGTGGATGAAATGGAAGAAATTTGTAGTAAAAGAGTTAGAGAAATACCAAAGAAAATAAGGTGGGAAACCCTTACATATGATATTTGAAATAATAGCCTTACAAAAGACATGGCCATGAATATAGATTATTGGGGAGTTAAAAATTCGTATACCCCATCTAGTGGAATTGAGGTTAGTGATGATTATGTGGATGATATATCCCCCATTGTTTTGTTGTTTCTTCTATTTCTAATGCATTTTTCTTTATTGTAGATTCTCACCAATTTGTTTTTGTATATAAGTTCCAGGTTTAGTGGGATTAAGGCTTGATATGTTGTTAATGTAAATTAGGTTCTATGATTTGTATGGGATTTTATTTAAGACCAGTTTTGCATGTGCACATGTTGTGTTTGGGCTGAGTGGCTTTCATCAATTATTGTCACTATTAATGTTTTTTTATCTTCAGGTCTTGGAGGAAGTAAGACTGGGATTGGAGGTGAATGACTATGGGATGCAGCAACGCCGCCTTGCTCACATGCGGCTTTTAGGGGAACTATATAACTATGAGCAGTTGGAATCATCTGTCATTTTTGATACACTTTACTTGATTCTCGTGTTTGGCCATGGAACTCCAGAGGTAAGGAGTTATTAGTTGGTTGCAATAGAAAAATTTAGTTAGTGGATATGAGGTTTGTCTCTTGTTATAGGCTCAAATTTTCATATTTAACCTTTTAATATACAGTTTTGGAAGCAACCTCTTTGCAAATCAAGGGTAAGGTTGTGTAAAAAAATGACCTTCCTCCCATACTTGTGAAGCTGGGAGCTCTTGCATTGTGGACAGCCTTTAAACCTTTTAATCCACATAACACTCCACTTATTTATTAATCCAACAAACTAGTAAGTAGAAAGGCAGTACCTCTGGACTGTAGAGTACTTGAATGATTAATATTTAATGAATAATGAATGTAATATACAAATAGAGAAGTCATGATACTATAAATAAATAATATAGTAGAGAATAAGGAAAATGTTGACACAGGTAGTTTGTAATAACCAGGTGTTCCTTGCTAACTGCATCAGAATATTTTTATCTGAGGGTCATGTCTCATGTTACTATTTTATTCAATTGGAAAGTTAGTCTGGTGAACGAGATCTATTAGATTACATCCAATTAAGAAATAAAGAAAAAAAAAAAACTTAGGTTGTATTACAAACGCTTAAGCAGTGGAAGATGCTGTGTTTTTCATGTGGTTACTTGAATTTTTTTCTCCCTTCATTTATCTATTTATCTTTATCTCATCATTTCCTCGCAAGAGGGTTCAATCAAGACGGGCATCCAGTGTAAAATTTTGCCACATTTTTCTTTTGCATGGATTTGTATTGCCAAAGTGACTGTTAGAACCCAATTGACAGTATGAATATCTTGCCACCAACCCTAACATGGTTAGGATTAGGTGCAATTATGATGATGATAATGATGGTTGGGATCTTAGATGTGTTTTAGAACTTCTGCGAGGGAAAGAGATAGATTGGTGAGAATGGTGCCTTTCTTTGATTTTGCTAAGAGAACACAAGGGAGAATGAAAAGAAAATAACTTTGCTTGTGTTGAATCCTTATAGAAAGAAGAACAAAATAATAAGAGGTATGTACTATATCGAGAATATGGAAGAACAAAAAGGAAACTGAGGAAATTGTTTTTATTCTCTTCCTTGGGATTTTATTCTTTTATCTCCACCCACAACCAGATAGGAAAGAGAAGAAAAGTTTTTGTATTCATTACCTTCCCTAGATCTGGAACTCTCTCTCTCTCTCTCTTGTGCACACGTGCGCGTAGTCCATTTGAACTATTCATGTAGGAAGATGTTGTAGATCACCAGCGCATGGGGTAAAATAAAGAAGAAAATATACCATCACATAAACAAATAAGGACTCTGAAAGGGCAATGATGGTTCTTAGTGGAATCAACAGTGACCAGCTTCTTGGATAACAGATCACATGCTTGGCACTGCCTGACCTATAAATCTTAAGAACATGCCTTATCCAAAAGCAATGTGATATGAAGTGATCCTATGACATCAACAACTAACTTTCCTCATTTACATAAAGCTGTAAAACCCACAGATTCCCAGCCCAGAACTGGCTTACTTGTAAGAGTCTACCAGATGCAAACTCAAGTTTTCTGCTTCTGTAGCATGGCCTTTACAGAGTGCCTTGCAATATTTAAAATTATTATTTTACTGTGTTCTTAGGAACAGGCCAACATTTCCTATTTTTCTGCTGCTCCCAGGAGAACAACCTTCAAAATTAACCCCAATGCATGATCCTTAATTGGAAAAAGAGAAGACAGGGGAGGGGGGAAACGGAGAAAAAATAAATTAAAAGAGGAACATAGGACCAAAGAAACCTCACAAAACTTTTGTACTTGACATGGGATATAGTAGTCTTATAGAAGATCTGATCATGGGTAGATATGAGTGGTGAGGTAGAATGCATATAGCCAATCCCACCTAATGGGATTAAGGATTACAGCTTGGTGCTGTTATCATCGTCATCTTGACCTAATCAATCTCAAATTTGCTCTTCTTTTTTTCTTTTATAATATTGGTTAAACCTTTTATCTCCAGATACTGATTTTGATATGCTATACATGAGACTACAGTCCTTGCATGCATTTAAATTACCGGAGGAAGCTGAAATCTAAGTTGGGATTTTGCTTTCACTACTTCCATATCTTGAACTTAATCTATTCTTCAAGAATTGTTTATTGTTGAATATGTTATGCATGCATCACATTTGTAATAAAATATACCAGTGCTCTTGATCTGATATTTTGTTTGATTAAAGAAAGCAGTAGAAATATCATACAAATAAAATCACGTGTTTCTTATTTACGGAAGTTCTGAGTTTTCAATCTTGTAGCATTTATGTGAAGTCGAATATCTTTAATCTTTCAGTATGAGCTGCTTTTATTTTTGCTTTGTTTTTCTTTTTCCTGCAAAGTCTAATATCATACTTTATTTGGCTTTTAATTTTGCTAGCAAGATGTGTTGGACCCACCAGAAGACTGTTTTCGTGTGAGAATGGTTATTACACTTCTTGAAACCTGTGGGCATTATTTTGGTCGAGGTTCTTCAAAGAGGAAACTTGATCGGTTTTTAATTCATTTCCAGAGATATATTCTTGGAAAAGGTGTATTACCTCTGGATATTGAATTTGATTTACAGGTCAGTCTTACCTGTCTTTTGCTCTGATTTATCTTTGTGTCACATATTCTGCCCATGAAACATAGTTGCTGGAGAACTTGCTTTCATGGTGAAACCTATTCTGTTGGGAACTTTGTTGATGAAGCTGGAAGAAGTTATAGAAAGTTGTAGCAAAGTCACTTAGAAGACATTTAATAGTGCTCAGTAAATGGGTAGCCAAAAAGTGGTGGAATAGTGTGGATACCATACAGAAAACATATTCTTAAAATTTGCTCACTTATAATCACACTTGAAGCCCTCTTTTTGAATATAATGCATCTACTTTTTGTTGGTTACTTGAATTAACCATAAATCTATGATTCACATTGGTTTTGTCATAAGTTTCTAGATTACCTTCTGATTGGACTCGAAGTCAATTCTATCCATTGTGGTTTCCCTTGATGTTTTGATATTTTGTACCATGATTCTATGTATGTGCTCCGCATCTGCTGCCTTTTCTACTTCTGTTGCTATGCATTGAATGGAGGGATTGGGTTTTCAAGGCCTGCTGTATTGCATAACCTCATTGATTAAATTGTGAGATAATAGATCGTGAAATGTTTTCTTCTTGTAAAAGTGATATTAATAGCCGTTATTATATTCCCTGTTCTCAAGTTTGCACAAGGATTATGTGGTTGAACATTAGAATAACAATGGTCAAGTGGTTCCCAATCGATTCCCATATAATTTTGGAGGTTCCAAGTTCTTAATTTCTCTGAGCCGTTGGGTTCTGCCGGGCTCCCAATGATCTCCTAGTTCAGCTATTCCAACCATGTTTGATCTGGAAGAAGCACAAAATAGGCCATATTTACAGCAGGGTGTGTACAGGCAGCTTATTGTGCCGGGAGACCACTTCAGAGCATCCCTCCCTTCCTTTTTCAGCAACATGGGAAAAACTATATAATAATTATTAACTCATAAATGGATTTCTTCTGCTATCAATGAAGGACTTCCCACATTGTCAGCCAAAAAAAAAACAAAATCATAAATAAGAATTCGTTTTACAGTTGTTGAGGACCCCCTTCCACTGATGCTCAAGATACTTGGATTTGATCTCATGCGGAGAATGATACACTGACAGAGAAAGAAAGTTTTAGATTTAAATTTGAGCTAAAGTGATATCCAATTTCAAATCCATCATGATTAAATGTCTTAGGATCTCCAAGTTAATGCATAAAAGTACTTGGGGTTTGATATTTTATATGGTATAATACACCAACCAAGAAAGGAAGGTGATGGAATTGGAGTTTGACGCTTAGTCAGAGCGCAAGGATTTCAGGGTTTGTTTCCTTATACCATGAAAAGTAATGAAAATTGTGAGCTATCAAATATGGCAATAGGATTTAAAAAAAAAAAAAGGAACAGTAACTTTTTATAGTGTGATCCCATCCAATAATTATATGAACTAGTATTGAAACAAATGCTCATAAGCAACTAGAATTCAGTCTTTATCTCTACTATTCAATGGAAAAGGAAGAAAAACTAGCTGCTATCTGCTACTATTGCTTGTACTTTGAATTCAGAGAGTCAGCTCCTTCTCTGTAATTGGATTTAGCTCATCATTGAAGCTTTGCAGGACTTATTTGCGGATTTACGTCCAAACATGACCCGTTATGCATCCATTGAAGAAGTTGATACAGCTCTAATTGAACTTGAGGAGCATGAACATATTGTTTCTACTGATAAGGCCAACAGTGAGAAGCACTCAGACACGGAAAAACCTTCAAGCAGGAGTGCAGCTGGTAGCGTCTCAGTGAATGGACGTAGCCTTGCAAATGGTGTTGAGGAAAATGAAGTACATGAGGTGATGGCAGACAGTGAGACTGATTCAGGGAGTGGCACCGTTGACCCGGAGGGACATGATGAGGATGAAGATTTGGATGAAGAGAATAATGGTGATGTAGACAGTGAAGATGATTATGACGATACAGGTGGTCCTGCCTCTGAGGAGGATGAAGAAGTCCATGTTAGGCAGAAGGTGACAGAGGTGGACCCGCAGGAGGAAGCAGAGTTTGACAGAGAACTTAAGGCTTTGATGCAGGTAAGGAACAGGGACTTGTTAGCAGAAAACTTCTGTTAGGTTGTCATAGTATTTATTTTTTCCAGCCAAAGAAGGAAAGTAAATTCTAAAACAAACTTTTGAGGTATCTGTGGCGATGTTTCAATTGCCCTTCGTGAAACTTAATCTAATTGGAACATATTGATCAGCTAAGCAACCTTCCCTTTACTCAGTTCTGTAGGCATTATGCATTTCTGATTTAAGTTAGAGTTCAGCATCAAAGTTAACATCCATTGTGTGAACTGTTAATGCAGGAGAGCTTGGATTCGCGAAAGCTAGAATTGCGGGCCCGGCCAACATTGAACATGATGGTACCTATGAACGTGTTTGAGGGACCCACTAATAAAGATCATCATGGAAGGGGATTTGAGGGGGAAAGCGGCGATGAGACACTAGATGAGGAGTCAGGAGGACACAAGGAGGTCAGGGTGAAAGTTCTTATGAAGCGTGGGAACAAGCAACAAACAAAGCAGATGTCCATTCCCCGGGATTGCTCACTGGTTCAGAGCACAAAACAGAAAGAAGCAGCCGAGCTCGAGGAGAAGCAAGACATCAAGAGGTTGGTCTTGGAATACAATGATAGAGAAGAGGAGGAGCTCAATGGATTGGGTGCCCAACCCATTGGATGGACACAAAGTGGGGGAAGCAGATTTTCCAATCGGGGCCATGCATGGGAAGCACACAGTGGGAGGACTCCCGGGTCGCGCCAGCGCTATCAGCATCATCCAGGCGGTGGTTCCTACTATAGCCGAAGAAAGTGAGAGGCCATTTAAGCTGCAGAACTTTGAGTGGTGCTTCAATTTGCTGGGTTCGCTTGCCATTTGAAACAGGTTCGTCGGTCCTGTCGGTACATGTTAAATACTGCTAATTCATCAACAATCTGACGAAGATGTGTATCCGCAGGTGGGTCCTATTCTGAGTCTCCTACTGCAAGTAAGGGTGGTTATATACAATATTCACTGTTGCTAAATGTTTCTCTCTATACCAACTGGAACTTTTGGAACTAATGTATATATTGTAAATAGATTTGAGGACAGGGTTGGTACTTGGATCGAGGCTGCAAACATCCAACATTTGTGTATTACCTTCTTTTTGTTTTTGGAATGAAAAAAGATAGCATGAAACAAGATGTCACTGTTGCATCACTAGTTTGATAGAATCACGGCTTCAGCATCTAAATAGAAGAGTTATTTACTAATCTAGCATTGAATGGCATCCAAGTTTTGTATCGGTCAAGAAGGGTTGGTTGAACTAGTGGGTTTAGGTCAAAGAGAGACCCCAATGGTATGTTTGTTGGTCGTAAAGATTGGATCACTTTTGATGGTAGATTAGTACATGACATTATTCCAATATTAGTCATAACTAAGAAAAAAGTCTCATACTCGTGCATATGGTCATATCTTTTCTACAGCTACCGATGTAAGATAAGATATCTAGTGCCTCTTTATATTCCTGAGTGGTAGTTAAGTAAGAGGTAGAAAATTAAGGGGACATGGTGCCCAAACAGGTTTTACTACATTAATGCGTAAAATAAGAAAATGTATTGATGTTAACTAACTATTCTCCAAAGCTAATTGCTGTTTATTGTGATGGTTGTAACTCAAAAGATTGAAATTCTTAATTGTAGTGTGATTAAAATTTTGAATTTGATTATATGATTAGAATATCAAATTTAATTGTAATTGAGATTTATTTTATGATTAAAATATATTTTTTTTGTATATATTACAAATGAGTAGTATTCAATGTCTTGAAATTATTGTAGTGGTATCACTTTTGTAGTATTAATATTGTTTGAGTGATATTTTGTTATTTTTGATTGGGATTTTTTTTTTATTTAAATTTTTCATGTTGATAATTTGGTCGTGATTTATTTTCAATATAAAATGATAGCATTTACAAACAGAAGATTGAAGGACTTTCTTGACGAGCTCTTAGACATCAAAGAAGATAACGTATTTCTTCTTCAATTATTTTTTAATGATTTTTTCTGCTGCTTTGCTTATCTCAATTCTTTAATATGTAAAAAGAAGTATATTTCCTTTCGTTCCCTTCTCTTCAATTCTTTAATATGTTCAAAGTTATATTAATAGCCTTTTTCGATGTTAGCTTATTTTTTTAAGTTAGCTTTCAAATTTGTGAATTATCCCATTTATATCCTCATGTTTGCTTTTATTTTGACTTTATATTTTAAAATTACACTTTGGCTTTTTGGGTAGTTCAGTATGATACATGAAGATCACTAAACATTTTTTTTGGTGTGCACGTTTGTTAAAATGGATAAAATATGATTGTATTAATATAAAGTTATAATGTTTTTTGAACAAAAATATGAAATAGACAAGATAAGTTTAGAAAATATTCTAAGATTTTTATTTATTTTTTATATTTTTTAAAATGTATTAGAGAATATATGTGCTATTTTTTTTTATCTGTAAAATTTAAAATATATTTATCTAGAGGAGGAGAAAGATAAGCATAATTAAAAAATATTAAATAAGAAATCACGTGACTTATTTTTTAAGTGTAGTTAAATAAATTTAACAAATACATTAAAAAGAACAAAAGTTTAGAATATTTTTCATATTTTATTTTTTTTGATTTATATCTTATAAACACTATCTTAAAAAAGAAGATATTGCAGTTGTTATGTAGGGAAGAAAATATTTTTTTGTTATATATTTACTTATTAAACAATAAAAAAGTAATAGTGGAAATTGCAAAAATATTACTAGCATATCATTCTAGTATTATTTTATATAAATAATTTACAAAAATATTAGGTTGCGTTCTCTTTCCTGTTTTCAAGTTATTTTTAGTTTTTAATTTTCTAAAATAATGAAAACGCGTTCTTTTTACTATTTTTAAAAATATATTTTTGAAAACAAAAAAAAAATTATAAAGAAAACTCAAAACAACAAAAAGTTGTTTTTAGTGTTTTCATTCAAAATAAACTCAAAACACATTTATTTATTTATTTAGATTTTATTATTATAATAAAAAAATATTACAAAATTCATTAACTTTAAAATGTAGATATTTTTTTAATAATTTATAAACATTAAATATTTTTAATTTACTGAATAATTAAATTTATTGAATAAAATATTATTAAAAAATTATTTTCAAAATTTCAAAGAGAAGGCGTTTTCTAATTTTCTGTTTTGAGAAATAATTTTTCAAAATGACAAAGAAAACGCGTTTTCAATTTTCTAAAACCAGACTATCAAAACAGAAAACTGAAAATAAATTCAAAACTCAAAATTGAAAATTGAAAAGCAAAGAAAACGCAACCTTATATTTTTTCAAATAATTCTATGATACCATAATAAGTGAGTTTTCTTATTATAATACCAAAATGAAGGTGTGAACAAAGATTTGGGAATTGTCCACCATTTTAATGATTCAAATTTTCACTTCAATTTTTATTTACAATAGTGGAAGTAAATTGATTAAAAATATACATTACATGAGCTCTTACATACACGTCACATCAACTAAACAAATCTAACAAAACACCTCATTTGAGCCCCTGCCCACACTTAACTCCAAGGATCTTTTCGGTTGGGAGATCCCTATACACATAAAAACCTACATAATAGAATAACAATCATCATAGCATCCATCCCCGAGCACAATTATTCTCAAACCTGAAATGATGATAAAGCAAAGTGAGCTATAAGATTCAGCAAGCATATTTGAAATAAAGAGGCAACATAGAAAATTATATCTCGAAAGAGCCACACAACTAGCCATAACAAGAATTCCCACATTCATTCCCATGCCATGTCTTAAATTATTGCATATATTCATTATGCTTTACATTGTATTCCCATGTCAGATTCCACAGGCACGTATTGGTAATTATGCAAATGGCTATTCGGGCCGAGCTCATATTGTATACCATGCATCGTTATGCACGTTCATGTTCATATTACTTTTTACATCATGTATTCCCATGAAAGGTTTCATATCATAATGTTATACATGCACATGCTTAATTAAATATAAATAACCCTTAGGTTCACACATATTAATATGCTCAACAATATCATATATAACATCAAAACCCATAATACTCATCAACCATACATCACCTTCTTTGGCATGACAGCACATGCCTAACCTGCCCGGACGTCACTAGCACAGTAATAGCAGTGCTCTCGCTCAAAAGCCGAGGGGACAATTACCCATCATAAACCTCATATCCCATAATACTCGTTAACCATACATCACCATTTTTGGCATGGCAACACACGCCTAACATGCCCGGACTTCACCGGCACAACGATAGCAGCGCCCTCGCTTAGAGGCCAATGGGACAAATACCTATCATAAACCTTACTGAATAATCACATATATACAATGTCATGCATGATCATATGCAACTCACACCACTATGTATGTGTAAGGGTCTTTACACAATTGTTATGGGAATATTTATTCGAGTAGTTCAAGAGTAAAATCCGACGTGTTCCACATTATGTAAATCACATCATTGATCCCCTATTGGTACGTTCTTGAATGCATTTATGGCATAGGCTTTAGCCCAATATTCACTAGTCAATATATTGATATTTGACATGATTTTATCATACAGTTATGAATCTCCCGTATGGGTAAATATTGGTACCACCTCACCTTCAAGATTAGGGATATCTCCCGTTGTTACTCACGTTATTGGCAGGTCCCCCATATTTGACAATATTGAAGATTAGACGGAGACTGGTCAGTTGACAACCACAATCACATTGAGTCTCCCCGACTCTCTAAGAACCTAACCCACATCGGTTTGACATCATTCCCAAAGAAGTAGGGGCGATACAAAGCCCCATGGCGGTTATAAATAAATATCTCCATGAGTCACATATTTAATTTTAACCCACCGTCTACAGATTGAACAACAACTCTCATATTATAAAATGGTTACCACGCGTATTTGCATTATTAATGCGTGGAATCGAATCATGGTAAGGGAGGTAGTAAAATATGAAAGACAACGGAGACTCATGAAGGAACTTAAGAATGTAGGGAGAGGGTTATGAGCTTACCTTAATGAGGCTTTCTTCACTTTTCTGCCATTCTCCTTGCTGCTGGGCCTCTTCTTCGGATTCCCAAGCTTCACCTCCAATCACCCTTGTATGGCTGAGCCTCCCTCTTTCATTTATAGGCATCTTCATGCCTTGGAAGCCAAGTTTCCCCATTCTCCAAGGCCATACCCTCATAATTTTTAATTACCCAAGACCATACCTAATCATACCAACTCACCTTATCATACCTTATCATACTAACTCACCATACCTCACATCACATCACATCACCTCACCTCATCATACTAGCTCACCATACCTCACATCACCTCACCATACTTCACATCATCTCACCATACCTCACCTTACCTTTAATTAATTAATTTTACCAACTCAACACATATGACTCCATGCTTAATTTGGATTGAGGAAAGCCTTAGATGACTCAAACCATAACCAAAGTATGCAATATTTTATATCAAATCGAATCCCTCAAAGTCTAGTTTATAATGATTCAAACGAATCTCAATTCGGACTTCTACATCAAAAGTTATGAGCAAAACAGTACAAAGTGCGCAGTGATTCTATTGTAAAAGTTTTGAAATATAGGGTGTATGTTTCAAAATAAAAGTTTCTATTTTGCATATTTTGAAATATAAAAAGCATGTTTCGAAATATAAGGCCATGTTTCAAACTATAGAGAGAATGTTTCGAACTATAGGTTTCTGATTGACTATTTTAAAATTTTTAGCTCGAAGACTCGACTAAACTTACACGAAACCGAAAACCTACAAACGACAACCTCCCAAAACACCCACGACATTCCTTTAAACCCCAAAACATGAAACAAACAACCATTCGCAATCGGCCAACTGTTCCTTACCGTTGTTCAACAACCCATTGTGCCTCCTTACCATTGCTTTCCCTTTTAACCTTAGTTCAATTCTTGAACCATTAATAGATATCTTGAAACTCTCTTGTATTCAAATCCATTGAGATAATGTTACTCTCATATTTTATCACGTATCACTTGGAAACTAAGCTAGCAAGCATCCACTATTCATATCCAAGCTCTTATATCATTTCACATGCATAATTCACATACATTTCACTTACTGTTCACCAACCACATATATTACGCATATCCCACTCCTCATTTCTCTTTATTACACTTACTCCCTGAACATCCAAAAAAAAAAAAAAATCCACCAATTTAATTTCTTTATTATTTCTATAAATACTCTCAAATAAAGTAATTAATTGCCTTAATTTCCCATTTTCTCAAAACAAAATAAATAAAAATTTTCTCTTAAATCCCCAAATATTCAATAATAACCTTAAATACCCGAATTAATAATTATTATTTGTCTTTAAAATTTTGGAATGTTACAATCATATTCATAGATTGACAATTATCCCATATTTTAGGCCATTTTTGAGAAATTTGAAACTGCATAGAATTTGAAATTCAAAAGATCAAACTTATTGCTTGGGACCAAAGGTGAAATCCCTTACCCTAAGGGCCGCGCAGCTCAGCCCCAAGATTTCTACAGGGGGTTAAATAACGGCACTGGGATTCGATCACGGAACCTGCACCGGCTATATAGCGGCTAAATCCAAGGCTCTTTGGGACTAACGCATGTACGGTCCCAACCGCTAGATTATGTCTGTGGGTGATATCAAACTTATTGTTAATTGGAGTAAAAGGTGATAACTGCAACATTCATAATCTTTTTTTTTTTTTTTTTTTTGCGCGGGGGGGGGGGGGGATGGGTAAGTGACATTCTTACACTCACAATGTATATCAATAAATAAATTATTTTTTCTTGTATTACAGTATTTTAACTGTTTGTATTCTTTGTGTGTATAATTTTCTTGAGCAAATAAAGTTATTCAAAGAAAATTTAAGAAAATATTATTCAAACATTCTATTTGAATAATATATAAATAATGAATAATATATATATATATATATATATATAAGGTTGTGTATGGATGAGGTCATTTGACCCATCATTTGGGATTTGAGACTTGAAATCTCAACAGTCATGTTTAGATACAATATAATGAAAGAGATTTGGATTTGAATTAGGTGTTGTATGAAATTTTTATTTATTAATAATAAATACTTGTAAATGAACTTTTTAAAATATTTACATATACATATAGGTGTATGTACATGTGTACATATATATGTGTAAATATATTGTTGTCTACATGCACATTTACTTATACCTGCATTTGCAGATATATATATATATAGACATATATTTACCCTATTAATGTGCAAATACCAAATTTAGTGTGTCAAGTCAGGTCAAATTTTTCCTATTCCTAAAATACCCTATAATATTTTTTATTTAAAAGCTATTTTTATTAACAAGATTTGCACTAAATTAAAATTTATATTTATTTATTAATTCTATTAATATGCAAAGACCATCTGGTATGTAAGGGCTTATCAAACTTTATTTACCCTATAATATTTTTTTTTAAGAACAAAAACTAACTCTATTAATAAAATCTAAACTCATCACCTCCGAGTTAAAATGAACTAACTTTAGAACTACACTGAATCTTATATTTATTTAAATTTTGTTGTATACATACATATGGACACATATATTTACATATATATGTATGTGATGATAAGGACCACTCGACACTATACTTATTTATGAATCAACCCCTAATACCTCTTTTAAGGAAGGGCAAAACATTGTGGCATGTGTCACAACAGTTATAGCATGCCACATATCTTGTCTACCAAAATGTGACATGATCTACTTGCTCTTGTAGAACCTTAGGACCCAAGCGCTTACCACTCGAGTTAGAAGCTATAGATATTAACCGAGATAACCACTTAATCCTATAAGTGCTATGGGCGGCGCCATCATTAGCGCACGAGCCTCGTGGAGCAACTCTAAGTCAATTTTTGAGTAGCCAAACTAGACCAGGGCCATCTCTCAAGGACTACCAATACTAAACCCAACAATCATCTTTTCCCCAAAATTGCATCCGCGCAGACTCGAACCTGTGACCTGCTCTGATACCAGTAGAACCTCAAGACCAAAGCGCTAACCACTCGAGCTAAAAATTATAGCTATTAACCGAGGTAGCTACTTAATCCTATAAGCACTGTGGGCAGCGACATTACCAGCCCACGAACCCTATAGACCAACTCTGGGTCAATTTTCGAGTAGCCAAACCAAGCCATGGCCATCTCCCAAGGAACGCAAATATTAAACCCAACAGCTCCTTTACTACCCAAAGAAGCAATTCATGCTTGAGATATACTACTCCAAAGTTTGGGAATTTCAAGGGATGATCTTGCCAAGAATCCCCCTTAACTGTTACGAGTTCAACATATATAAAGGGTAATGTCTTAGTAGGTAAATGTCTTTGACATCTGTCTTCAACAACTCACCAGTATTCTCTTTAACTCATTTCTGAGTACTAACTTGATCATTAGAAGCTATACAAAAGCAGAAAAGCTCTACCCTTGCAAAGTTTGGACGCTTGGTGTACTTGGTGATCATCCCCAACATCACCAATTAACACCAACCATAGGGTCAATCACTTGGTAGTGTGCGTAATCAAACTACTAAAAATCCCATATCACGTCTCCTTGCTATGCATTCTCAACTTTGAGTCAACATAGTGGGCAAGCCCAAGCTCATTCGAATGTTTATGGAACTCTTCTTCTTGAGTAAGTTATTATCAAATGCATTAATAATCTCGAGTTTCAAGTTCAACTATTGACATAGATGCTCGGTGGGTTCATTCAAGACTAGGAAAAGTAGTAACACCATAACCCTTCAACTCACAACTCTCAGGAGAAAGAGCATGAGCATGAGCAAGACTAATCTGCACACCGAGAATCTATGAGGAACTCCAAGGATGAAAGACCCTTTAAGAACAAGAAAAAAAACGAACAAGCCTAAGACCTTTACCTTCCTAGTCCACAACTATCCATAAGACGAGTAGGTTGAATAAGAGCGGTGTGAAAATACCTCGCAAAATCCACAAACCCACAAGTTAGATCAAAGAAAAATGCACTAAAACAATGAGTTAAATCAAAACAAAAAACTGAAAACAAAGCAAAAGAACTCCTTGTTGTGCTTTGATGAATCGTCAGTGATGGAAGAGATGAATGTGGGGCTTCAAGGCTCAGATCAATTGGTCCAAAACCCACTAAGGTAAAGCCAAGAATTGTTCCCAAGGAAAAACCCAAAACCAGCCCTAAGATTGAACCCAAAATCTGCCCAACTCGAAAGAAAATACCCCAACTTGAGAATGAATACCAACAACCTCTCGTTTTCTCCTCTTCGGCTATCTTTCTCACTCTCTCTCTCTTTTCTCACCCATTCCAAAAAACCACCCCCATAAACACAATATATATGTAGATTACCATCAAAGCATCTCACAAAGATGAGGCTCCCTAGGTATCTAGAAGAGATGAGATAAGGGTGAGGAAAAAATGGGAAGAAACAAACTTGGATTTGAATGGCAACAACCAAGTCTCCAGCAACTTTAAAAAGCTGGATCGAATAAATAATGGGCTTACAGAGATGAGTGATGGGTTAGTAGGCTAGACATATATAAGGAGAATAATGTGTTTCTAATGGGTTTCAGATAGGACAATTAGCAAAATCGGTTGGGTTTGGTTCTTGTTTTGAGCAATTGGGCCAAGCCCGTTTTCCTCAAAAAATAAGATAAACTTACTCGAGCCATCTTCTTATCAGGCTTCCTATAAGTGGGTTTGGTTCTTTAATCTATCAATCCCGGACCGAAGCCTATGATAGTTTTATACTTACCCGATCTTACCATCATCATCTTGGACTTGTTGGGTATCACATCCCAACAAATTTCCACCTTAATACCTAACAAGGCCTATACGCAAGCAAACAATACATTAGTTAACGAAAGTACCACACAAATTGGAATGTTCACTTACCTTTACCAATGTTTAGAAGTGTAAGATAATGTCTAAACTTGGTCAACGTGAGAACCTTAGTTCCCATATCTGAAGGGTTATACTCAGACAATACCTTTTCAAGCCTAACAACATTTTGAGATACAATGTCGCGAATAAAATAAAGTCTGACATCTATGTGCTTAGTACATTCGTGAAACACTAGATTTTTACATAGATGAATAGTAGATTGACTATCATAATATACGATCACATTATTACTTAAAACACTTAGTTCTTTAAGTAAGCCCTTAAACCACAATACTTCTTTAATAGCTTTAGTGGCAGCTATATATTTTGATTCGGTGGTAAAGAGTGCAACAATGTGTTGGATTTGTGACTTCCAACTAAAGCAAAAATTACACAAAGTAAACACATAGGAAGATGTAGATTTCCTATTATCACTATCACCTACATAATCAAAATCGGTAAAACCCTTTAGTTTCATTTCTTCAGTTGTGTGTTTATACACCAAACTAATATCATAAGAACCCTTCAGATATCTTAATAACCATTTCAGTGTCTCCTAGTGTTTAGGACTAGGATCAAACATAAACCTGCTAAGTGTACTAATTGCGTGAGCTAAGTCAGGTCTAGTACACAACATTAAAAACATTACCGATCCAGTGACATTAGTGTACTATATTTTACTCATGTATTTTTTTTCTTCTTCTTTAGCAAGGGACTGTTCCTTAAATAATATGAAATGGTTAGCTAGAGGTAAGGTGATAGGTTTATAGTCATGCATGTCAAAAATTTTCAATATTTTCAGGACATAAGAAGATTTATGTAAAAATAAACACGAATTTGATATATCCCTTTCAATTTCAATGCTTAGAATTTTTCTAGCATTCCCTAGATCTTTCATATCAAATTCTTTATTTAGAGTTATTTTTATCTCATTTATCATCTTTAAATCTGGACCAATTAAGAGCATATTGTCAACATATAATAATAAGAACACACAGTTATTATCATGTTGCTGAAAATATAGGCAGTGATCAAATTCACTCATTTTAAACACATTGGAATGCACAAAAGAGTCAAAGCGTTGGTACCATTGCCTAGGGGACTGCTTCAAACCAGATAATGATTTTTTAAGATAACACACATGATTAAGTTTATCTTTATCTTTAAAACCCCTGGGTTGAGATATATAAATCTTTTCTTCAAGATGACCATGCAAGAATGTAGTTTTAACGTCAAGGTGTTTAAGTTCCCAGTTAAAATGTGCAACTAAGGCTATCATGACATGTATAGTGGTATACTTGACAATTGGAGAAAAGATCTCATTATAGTCTACCCCCTCCTTTTGGGTGAACCCCTTAGTTACCAACCTAGCTTTAAATCTTATTGGTTCATCCCCATTAATACCTTCTTTAACTTTAGAAATCCACTTACAACCCACTAAGGATTTGTCCTTTGGCTTGGGTACTAATTCCCAAGTTTAATTTTTATAGAGGAATCTCATCTCCTCTTTCATTGCTTTGATCCATTCTTTAGAGTTTTCACTTTTAATTGCCTCATCATATGTATTTGGCTCTTTATCAACTAATTTTTTATAACTGGCATATCCAAGACTATTATCGATTCCCAATCTTTTGGGAGTTCTATGTGGTCTTTTCTCTCTATCTCTAACCAATTGATAATTGGTTAGAGGGTCATGGTCATCAGGATGATCTTCTATTATATCCTCACTACTCTCTTCCTTAATAATAGGTTGATTTTTTGTGTCATTCTCCACCTTACTCGGGGCAACGAGAATGTGGGTACTCCCTTTCTCCACCTCAACCTCAAACTCTTCACTATCTTGTTGTTTCTCACTCACCAAATCAGACTCATCCTTAAGACATGGCATATCTAATTCATTAAATGTGACATCCCAACTAATAATGATTTTGACACCCTTTTGGCTTCTATCTCATAACTTGTATCCCTTAACACCTTCAAGATAATCTAAGAAGACACACTTCCTAGCTCTAGGATCTAGCTTTCCCTCATTCTGATGAGAGAAAGCGGCACAACTAAAGGTTCTCAACACAGAATAGTTAGCACATTTATCATACCAACATTCATAAGGAGTATCACCATTCAAAACGACGGAGGGAGTTAAATTGGTCAAATAGCAAGTAGTCATAATCTGTAATACCTCAAGAGCCTAGAGAAGAGTAGTATATATCGAGGATAAGTAAGGAAGGAAAGAACACCAGCTGGATATCTTTTGGGCTGAATGTTGGCAAAGAACTCCAAGTTAAGTGTGCTTGACCTGGGGTAATCCAAGGATGGGTGACCCCCTTGGGAAGTTCGCGTAGGCCCATCAGGGTAAGTTGTTCTGGTCCTTCTTATCGCTCGATACGGGATGTTACATAATCACTTCACCCTAGAATGACTTAGGCATACTAGAACTCAACATCATACATCTAACTTTATCAAGTAAAGTTATATTCATCCTTTTAGCAACTCCATTCTATTGTGGAGTATAAGGTACAGTTTTATGTCTAGTGATGCCATTCTCAATGCACATATTATCAAAATCAGCATTACAGAACTCAAGATCATTATCTTCCTCAAGAATTTTTTTTTTTTATTGCCAATTTGATTTTCAAATTGTATTTTCCAATTTTTAAATTTTTGGAAAGTATCAAATTTTTCTTTAAGTAGATAGACCCAGACTAATCATCGATGATGGATAAAAAATATTTATTGCCTCTAAAAGTGGGATTGCTTCAGAGACCCCACAAATCTGTATGAATGTATTCTAAGACTCTAGATGTCTTATGATTGCTAGATGAGAAAGAAAACCTATGGTGTTTTCCAAGCACGTAGTGGTCACAAAATGGAAAATCTGACACCTGATCCTTACTAAACAACACCTTATCCTTAATGAATTTAAGTCTCTTAATACTTACATGGGCTAACCTATTATGCCTCTTTTGTGTGTGATCAGTGTCAATGGATGCAATAGTGGAAGTAATGCCACTAATTACTTCAACATAAGTGATATAAATACCATTTTTCCTAACAGCCTTAAAGGCTCTAAGTGCGCCTTTGAATATTTTAATCATGCCACTGCTAACCCCACCCGTAAAACTTATATTCTCCAATTCCCCTACAGAAATTAGATTTCTACCCATTTGTGGAATGTACCTAACTCCATTTAGTGTATGCACAAAGCCATTTTCAAATTTAACAGTTATGTCACCAACACCAGCCACTTTATAAGCAACATTATCACACGTAATGATATGCCCATGATCAGACTCATGTAAGTTTTCAAACCAGTGTTTATGAGACGTGACATGAAAAGATGCATCGGAGTCTAGAATCCACTCATGCATATGGGAGTTCAAAGATAGGTTAATCTTAGAGGATTCAGGTTCGATTAACATATATACCTCCCATGTCCCACATTGAGAAGATATAACATTGGTCTCATTTTTTTCTTTCGCCTTTTGTTTGCCACTCTTATTTTGTCCCTCACCACCCCTAATTTGAGACCTTCTCCTCACAAGATGTATTTCTTCACCTTTTCTCTCGTTTCTTTCAACTTTAATTTCTCTCTCCTTACACTTTAGAGATTCAATTACAATATATAGGGCAAGAGTCTCTCTCCCATATTTGATAGCATTCTTGAATGGACAGATGTCCAACATTAGAAGATGAATCTTTTAAGAAAGGGTTAACATAATATGAATGGATGATGCATGGACTTACATAAACAGATACCCTAATGTAACTTCCCTGGAAAACCAACCCGACATGAAACCCTAGGCAGTAGTCCCATCTTGCACACAAGGAAACGGATTACTCCTATACGTTGTTCCAGTAATACTCTCGGAGAATTACGACTACACTATTAGGGCGACATCCCATCCTATGCACAATTATCAATATGCTAATAATTTCATGTTATGTAAAAAAGTCACGTTTATCGATACAACAATATATGTACAAATATGACAATATGTTTGCAAATTACATAATACTTAGCAATTTTCGGGAATAGCATGCATAGTAAAGGAAATATCATCATATATAATCCTTTGGGACCACTCACCTTGAACAAAAATACAGATTTTTCTCAAAAAGCGTATACTGCCTCGGTTTTCATGCCAAGCTTAAAAAATCTCACAATCACTCAATCTTGAACCCCAAAGCACCATATCCATCATATTTATTAAATTAAACATTAATACCCATTTTTCATAATTTCTTCCCATTTTCTTTATTTTCTTCCTATTTTTCTCTGTAATATTCCAAAATAAATACATTCTTAAATATTTCTCAAATATTTTTTCACAAAAATTCATAAAATATTTTTACAAGAATTTTAATTTTTTTTTTTTGAAAAATACCTATTGGCCATGCGCCCTCACGCAGCGTGTACTGCGTGTGAAGACTAGTGTGTGCACCTCACGCGCCGATTGTCTTCTCCAATTCTGATACACCGACGATGTTGGTTTTTGCTCTTGGTTTGCTCTACACTCTGATTTGATCATGATGGTGTTATTGGATGCTTGAAACAAACACCGGAGATGGCCCAACCAGCTGTTTAAACTCTTGGCCAATACTACCACCTCATTTTCCAATAACCCTTCGAAACCTACTCAAACCATTACAAAACCCTCCAAATTTTCCAGAAATGATCCTCCCAAACTCAAGAACAAAAGCCCCTTATCCCTAGCTTTCGATTCAACCCAAAATGAGAGCAATTTGAGCTTGAATCTCTAAAAATCCTCGGCTTCTTTGACTTCTATTTATAGCCAAAATCAAGCCCCCAAACAACCAATCATGCCTAATTTAAGGTCTATAACGCTTTTTCTTGCCCTAGGTTAACCCATTTCCCTCTTTTAAGCCCCCAAAACTAGCCCTTAAAACCCTCAATTTTTCGGCCAAGATATGGCCAAAAATTTCCACTCAATCGGTCGTCAACATAGCCGATTCTCAGCCAAGGAGCAACCTTGGTGTCCTAGGCCTAGCCTTGAGGGCCCTCATCCCACTCCCTCAAGTCTCTCACGATTGAAATCTACGATAAGATGTGTGGTCGGTAGCTTGGTCGGCTATGGCTATACCCAAGTTTGAAAAATTACACTACAACCCCCTCAACTTTTAAAATTTCATTTGGCACCCCCTGAGCAACCCCTTGAGTTTTCAAAAATTTCATAATGACCCATAAGTTCTAAACTTTTCATTTGACCACCCTTAAAAATTCAGAAAAACATCTTTTTGACCTCTCTTGGGCAATTTTAAAATTACAATTAGGCCCGAACGTACGTTTTGACCATATACCCCTTTCGTTTCATACCGAAACCACTTAAGGGTTGTTTCTAATGCACAATTTGACTCCTATAAAAGTTTCATTGACTTCTCAGAAGTCCCTTACAACAATATGATTTTTTAGCCTAAATCGAACCTATACCAAAAATTGTCTCTGATTCGATTTCTTTCGATAATAAAAATCATTCCTTGAGATGTTCGTAAACTCCATATCCTTTTTCATAGATATCTAAGTCCCAGGGCATACCCTGCAATTGATTTGGTAAATTTTTTCGGTTACTTAGATACTAATTTTCCACGAAACTCGTATTTTTCTCAAATTAACTATTCCCGAAGCAACCCAAACTTTCTTGGTGTTACACTAGGGATGAATGAGATTTGGAGCTAAGAATGGGGGGAACTCAGGACAATTCTAAGCACCATCACCGATGATGTCCGAGACTCTGGCTAAAGTTGAAATGCCTAATTGCCTTGGTAGTTGATGAGAAAAACAATCAATAAGCACGCCCATAGGATGTGATTGATCATGCCAGCGAAAAATACTACAACCATCCCCAACCCTTCAATCAAATCGGGACCTCAAAACTCCCCTAAGAGAAAACAACTTCTTCCAATACTAAGGGCATTCATGAGGTACAGTAAGCAAACCAGAAACACGAGTCCTTAATACGGTAGGAGTGAACCTACTTAACCTAAAGAGATTCCCCATCACTCGAGAGCAAACACCTAATTAGCTTTGCCACCAGGGCTTGGTTCCCTAGAGATAAAGGCTTAAGGCCCAAACCCCCTTTCTCTTTAAGGCAACACACCTCAAGCCAAGCAACTTTGGCTTTATGGGATTCAATCTCATTGCTGCTCCACAGGAAATTATGCACTAATTGCTCAATCCCACGAACCACCCTCATAGGCAAAATGAAGACTGAGGCCTAGTACACATAGATAGTGGAAAGAATAGAGTGAGCTAACTGGAGACACCCCCCAAAGGAGATCATCCTATTACACCAAGAGCAAACTCTATTTTTCACCTTATCTATAATGGGATGACAATCACCATAAAATAACTTGGTGGAAAGAAGAGGCACCCCCAAGTATCTCATCTATAGAGAACCTCTTAGGAAGCTCGAGGCCCTATAAATATCCTCTCTCAAAGTTTTGTCTCGACACGAGAAAAAATAGTCATTTTTCTATGAATTGGCATAAAGGCTAGACATGGCCGAGAATTTCTCCAAGCACAATTTCAAAATTCTAACAGATGAAAGATCCCCATGGGAGAAAAGCAAAATATCATTTGCAAACATAAGCATCACCATACGAGACTACTCACATTTCTAGTGAAACTGAAACTCTAAGGACCTAATATGATGACTCACAATACCATGCAGAATCTGCATAGCAAAGACAAAGGGATAAGGAGACAATGGATTCCCCTATCTAAGGCCCCTACCTCCCCACAAAATAACCCATGAATTTGCCCATTAACCTTAATGGAGTAACATGGGGTTGTGATGTACTGTTGGACCCAACTGCAAAAATGCAAGGGAAAGTTCATTAACCTGAGGACCATGATTAGAAAATCCCACTCAACTGAATCATAAGTCTTCATAAGATCCACTTTCATCACACAATTGAAAGCCTATTTGTTGAGATGATATTGAAAGATCATCTCTTGGACCAACAAAATATTGTGCCCTATTGTTACGAGTATTTTCCACACTACTTCTTATAGGCTGGGCCCAACCCAGCAGGTTGGCCCAATCGCTTAAAGCCCAGTAAGCTCCAAGCTGAGTTCGCTAGAGCAAACTCACACATCACTAGAGCCCAAGCTCAGATTGCAGGACCAAGCGGCCTTTAAACGAGCGAGCTCCCAGTGATACTTCAAGCAAGCTCCCAGTGATACTTCGAGTGAGCTCTCAGCAATACTTCTGGAGAGCTCCCAGCGACACTTCTGGCTAGCTCCTAGCGACGCTTCTAACTCGCTGGCCTAACTGATCAGCTCGCGTAACAAGAAGGCCGCAGAGTAACCAGAGAACAGTTGTGGGCTAGAGATTCTTCTAGTTGGGCAGCCCAGGCCCAACCTGGCCCACCTTCTCAGCCCATCATCCTGGCCTTATACCTGCCTGCAATAACATCATTGTAGCCACTTCTGGATTTTCGCACGCCTACCTTACATCCCATTCTCATTAATGACAGATCTCATCCACATTAATGAGGGTTCCGTCGAGATCATGCTGCTGCCTGGGGGCCTTTGCTGGTGTCGGATATTCTATCCCATCACTTGCAGACATACGACACATGCATAAGGACATCTTCTCCTCCTATCTATCAGTCAGCTCTCCCCAAAGCCATGGTATGCTCCTTCTTTACCAGTTTGCTGATACTCTGCATCTTCTTTCTTGCTTACTTACTTGAGCGTCAGAGTATTTTGCAGGGGCCGACCGGCCGTCCAATCAACAAACAAAATCATACCACACATCATTCTCTCTTTCGAATTCATTACATTAATGCGGGCCGACGAATCACGGTCGACCAATTCCAAACGTCAACACCTATCGATCTCTCAGGCATAAACACAGCTTGAGAATTATCCACTAGACGAATGCGGCTACAATTTTGTATTATCATTTATTATATGTAATGAATATCTAGTTTAAGTTTAAAATATATTTTATGTTAATTTTAAATAGGTAAATAAGATTTAGTTTGATAAATATTTTTATCTCTTTATGACTATAAATTTTTCATAATTATTTTAACTTTAAATGAATAAATGGGACCCATTTCGGGCAAAGATCTATTGCCCACGTCAGACCCGACACGGGCATGTAGGGGGTAGGGGTAGAGGTGCGGTGGGGGTCCACGCCCAAGCCCACACCCCTCTTGATTTTGTTCGATGCAAGCAACATAACAATCTGCCTCATTTACTAATCACTAACATCTCTGAGTGTGGCGCAGCCATTGTGTTTGATGGTCAAAGATGATGCCATGGGAAGGACAAGGATAATAGTTTAGTTTGTGTAATTAATCACAATGTTTATTATAGCATTAGATATGAATAATAATACCTTCCATGAACACTTATATCTATATATAGGAGATTGGCCTATGAAACCACACCAATTCCTCATCTATTTTGGTCTAGTGTTGGTGGAACATAGAGAAAAAAGGGGCGGGCTAGGGAAGCAAGCTACACTTGTTTAGAGTTGAATTGGGCTGTTCACCCTAATCCTTCTTCAATTACCTTAGTTCACTATAAAATCAGTCGATTTTTGGGACTCCGATTTAATCATTGCCCTATGCTCTGAGTGCAATTTTGTGCACCTCCATTTAACGAAGAGGTTTATCTTCTCAAAAAAATTCACCCCATTTCTTTTTCTTTCTTTCCCTAGCTTTGGTTGTCGCCTTGTCGCTATTGTCTTGCCTCGCATCCTCACCGCCTTGCTGTTGCATCCTCCTTCTCTGCAACGATTGATGAGGCAACGAGGATGCATTGACAATCAGTGCATGAGAGGCAACAATGAGAGGGTTGCTAAAAAAAAAAGAGAAAAAAAAAAGAAAGGAAAAAGACAAGTACCCCACAAAATTGATAGAAATTACGCATATCTCGCACTCCTTTGCCCTCTCTCCCGTCTCGAGTGGAGTGGCCACCCAGCTGGCCCCATTTCTGAACATTGCATAAGTGCCCTATATATATATATATATATATATATATAAAACGTTTTTGTTTCTTCCTTTCTTTCTCTTTTCTAAGAAGAGAACACGTTTTTCATTCTTTATAAGACTATAATATTTCAGTCACTGTAAGCGTGTTCATCTCTGATTTTCTTTTTCTTTTTTTATATCATTTAACATGGACAGTACAGATTAAGGTCACTTTACAAGCATCGTTGTAATTGACAACACTACTTTACTCATTCTCCGTGAATCCTAAGATCTCGAGGATTGAACCCATAAGTTTATGCTTAACAATTTCATTTATTCGAAGAAGTGGTAGAAAATAGAAACGAGATTGAAGCAATTTTGTCCTTGATTAAAGACAGGATATGGGCGACGGAAGGCCTAAGGGCAGGCGAATTGGCAAGGCATGACGCTGCGATAGACGCCATTACCCTGGCTTCTTCCACTTCAAACTCCCCATTAAGACGCGCATCCACCATCTCCGCCACCTCCGCCGCATCATCCCCTGGCGGCTGCAGCCGCCTTCCTCCACCAAATGCTTCTATCCCGGTGATGAGTTCCAGAACCAACGCTCCGAAGCTGTACACGTCGTTCTTCTTCGAGGCGATCCCAGTGCTGAGGTAGTGAGGATCCACGTAGCCCGGCGAGCCCAACATCAGTAATTTGGCGGAGCAAGAGCTCCCTGGCGCCACGCTCGACGAGAACTCCATTTTGGCCGATCCGAAATCGCAGAGCTTGCAGTTGAGTTGGGGGTCCAGCAGGACGTTTGAAGGCTTGATGTCGCCGTGGATGATGTGAAGGCTGCATTGCTCGTGGAGATATTCGATTGCCTGGGCGAGCTGGAACGCTATGGCCATCCGATTTCTCCACGGCAGGATCGAGCTCGAGTTGTGGAGCTTCTCTCGCAAGTTTCCATTGGGAACAAACTCAAGAACCAAGACACCTTCCTCTAAAGAAAATAGAATTATAGAATCATGAAAATAAGTACAATTACAGTTAGAAAGAGAAAATAGGGCAAGTTTTGGATTACAAAACTTGTAATTTAATCCCACATTATTGGCGTAATTATCCCAATAGTCACTAGAAATAATTATGGGCAAGATGACAATTTTATTCTTGCTTGTTTTACACTATTTAAAATGATTTTCTATAATTAAGGGGAAGAAAAAGGGAATTTGGTAGGCACCTGAGCGATCATCGCAGTGGCCAAGCAGCTTGATGATGTTATCATGGCGGAGGCGGCGCAAGATTTTAAGCTCCTCGCCGTAAGCTCGGCGGAGACGCTCGCTGCTGCAGTTCTGGATCTTGACAGCGCCGACGGTGGAATCCGGGAGCTGGGCGAGGTAGACGGTGCTAAAGCCCCCGGATCCGATCGGCCGGGTGAGATCCGATATCTCGCCCCAAGAAAATCGTCTCATCTTCTTCTGATCAATCTCGACGTCGTGAGGGAGGTCATCGTTGGGTTTGGTTGCGGCGCCGTCGGGGGTGGTGGTGGCTGTGGCGGTGGCGGTGGCGTTTTCATTGGGGTGGCAGCGTCTCCTCCGCCGCCTCATCTTCAACTTGAGCGAGCTGAGGAATGCCATGAGAACGTTGAACTAGCGTGATTAACAACAGTAGACGGCGAATTAACTGGTTTGGCCGATTAATCAGTCTTGGTATGATCATATATATATATATATATATATATATAGTATTAAAGGAGTGGTGGTGGGGGCGGGCTGGGAAGAGACGAGGAAGATGGATCGGCGCCCGCCATGCAAGAGAGTAAAATAATAATGTGAAAGATATATATAATAACAGAAGGAAAATGAAAGGAAGGGTCTTGGTCTAAGAGGAAGAAGGCACCGACATCACCACCCACAGACAATGAGATCGGTCGTAGGTAGCGTCGCGAGAGAGATGATTTAGTCTTTTGATCTACTCCACTCGTGCGGGGCGCTGAATCCGACATGCTTTCGCCGGAAATCTACGGTCCGCGACAGGGAATCGCCACGTGTGACTGTGTTATTTCCACTGTTCCAAAATCACAAACAAACAAACCAAACTGTGGGTGTCAAATTAAACTAGAGTCTAATTGATGACTAAATTTTAATGAATGTAAATAAAGTGTATTGTTTTTTGTTTTAAAATAATTTTATTAGTTGATGAAATATTACAAGTTATGTTGTATTTATCATCAATAAATAAAATTATTTTAAAATTAAAACAAAAAAAATACTATTAGTACACCTTTATATACATCTTAGACTAAATAAAGGTGTACCAATGACAAAAAAGTCCTTCATGAGGTGCATAGAGACGAATGAGACACATAGAGACAATAAGTATTTTAGTCATAATACCACTTTATATAATCCAAAATATACAAAAATGATATACAAGTAGCATGATTTTTAAAATAATGTCTCTTCTTTGAAAATAGTGTACATTTATTGTAACTTTAATGACAATCGATAATTCACTTATACGCTATTTCCAAACTTTAGTTATTTCACTTGGATATTCATTGAATTTTAAGATTAATTCAATTAAATTTTTATTTTTTAAAAATTAGCCATAACACTGTTAAATAAGTTGATCGTATACCCCTAAACTTTAAGTTTTTATCCGGAGCACTCCCTAAACTTTAGATTTTTGACTTAAAACACTTCTTGAACTTTTATTTTTTTTATCAAATCAATTTTAGCCTTTTCAAAAAAGTTCAAGGACTGATTTGGTAAAAAATAAAATTTTAAAAAGGTACTTGGACCAAAGATTCAAAGTTTGGGAATGTACAATCAATTTACTTAATATCATTAATAATGAAAATGGTGTTGTGGCTAATTTTTGAAAAGTTTAGGGATTAATTGAGTGACTTTTAAAGTTTAAGGGGGTGTCTAGGCCAAATAGTCAAAGTTCAAGAGTTGTGTGGTCAATTTATCCTAATGATAATAAGGGTAAATATTTTCATATATAAACCAGCCCCAAGGTTTGATAAAATTACACTTGAAAATGAATGAACATGGGAGTTTGATTTTGAGAATAATAAACCCAAATTTGGTTCGATTTGGGTTTGATATTTCTAATTCAAACCAAATTTTGGGTTTGATGCTTTCAAAAATGACAAATCTAGATTGAACTAGAATATATTGTTGTGATATAATCGATCAACAATCTCTTGGACACAGATACTCAAGACATCCAATGGGGAGAACATCCCGAGAAGTTGTCCCAATGATACGATCCCAAAATTAACTAGGAAATTATCCTGGGATAGTCTGGGACACTGTCTCAGAACCTCTAATTGTAATACCCCAAGAGCTCGAGGAATGGTAGTATATATCGAGAATAAGTAAGGAAGGAAACAACACTAGCTGGATACCCTTTGAGCTAAATGCAGGCAAAGAACTCCAGGGTTAAGCGTGCTTGACTTGAGGAAATCCAAGGATGGGTGACCCCCTGGAAAATTCGCGTAGGCCCATCAAGGGTAAAGTTGTTCTGATCCTTCCTATCACTCGATGCGGGATGTTACAGATGGTATCAGAGCTGACCCTTAGTGAATGCGGTCCAATGAGGGCAGGGAGTGGCGCCGGGGCTCGAGGGCCTGTTCAATGAGCAGATTCTGGCAGGCTTCTAGGATGGCAGCCCCCAAAGGGGAGAAAATTTGGGACCAGTTGTAAGGTCGCATGACAAGAACGTCATATGCTCAAGAGGGAGAATGTAATACCCCAAGAGCTTAGAGAAGGATAGTATATATCGAGGATAAGTAAGGAAGGAAATAACACTAGCTGGATACCTTTTGGGCTGAATGTAGGCAAATAACTCCAGGGTTAAGCGTGCTTGACTTGCGAAAATCCAAAGATGGGTGACCCATCTGGGAAGTTCACGTAGGCCCATCAGGGTAAAGTTGTTCCGGTCCTTTCTATCATTCGATGCGGGATGTTACACCAATCTCATGTGCGGGCATTGTCTCGCATGACTATATTACGAGACTTGCCTTGCACAAGCCCATGCTAATTTACCTATTACATGCAACTTTCTCAAGTTCGACATTACATATGCCTTGACAGGCAATTTGGCCTATTCCATGCTTAACTTATTGGACTAACTTATTCTTCGTGGATGGTCAAAGAAATTGTGGCGCACATCCAATCATTTGTCCTTGTCCCTTCACTCCAAGGTATAAATAGGGGTTAATTCCCTTTATTTAAGGGATGCAAAATTTGATCGAATTCAAAAAATCCAAAAAGAGTACACATTTTTACTCATTTTAAGGTAGCGTTTGTTAAAATGAGTAAGATAAAAGAGTATCAAGATAAGGTCAGAATACTTTCCGGACCAAAATATGGAATAATCAAAATAAGGTTGGGAAGTATTCCAAGATTTTTATCAAGCTGTTTGTTAAATTTTTTAAAATGTACTAGAGGATACAATCATCATTTTTTTCTTATCTATAAAGACCAAGATATCTTATCTTGAGGAGGGGGAGAGAGATAAGCATATCTTGAACAATCAAGATAAGAGCTCATTAATAATGTTTCCAATAATTGTTAGACAAATTTAACAAACATGTTGGAAATGATAGAAGTCCGGGATGCATCTCATATCTTGGCTTTTTCATCCTATATCTTGATTAACAAACGCTCCCTAAGCATATTTATAGCTTAACCTGCTTGTTAACTATTGACCTAATTCTTCAACATGTTAACTGATTTAAGCATAGGAAAGCCCGCGTAGGACATTTCCCCATATGCCTTCTAACTATGTTTCACTCTTATAAAAGTACCACATCCTTCACAAAGACCTCTTCTTGGACAAAGATCATCATATCTTCTCAAGGAAGAAACTCCCCCCTCACAAGTATTGGAGGTGTCTCTCACAACGACGTCTACTTCTTCTAGCCTATGGAGTTGCTTATTTAACTTCTTAAGGACTTCTCAACTTGTTAAGGCAAAACTCCCCAAGGACCATCTTCACAACTCCTCTGGGACAACCTTCACAATTCTTCCGAGATAACCTTCACAATTCTTTTGGGACTACCCTTACCACTCTTTGAGGATTCTTCTCACAACTCACTGGGGACTTCTTTCATAGTATTGATCTTTTTGTGCTTCAACCGTGCTCTACCTTTACAATGTCTAATTTCTTAGAATTATAAATTTTAATTATTGTATTTCAATAACAACAGGTTCATCATTTTTTGAAGCATCGACCTAGGTAAAACGACAAACACATATTTGGCTTGATTGGGCCTTGATGTTCTTGAGCACAAAGAACACAAACCCAAACAAGAGAGAGAGAGAGAGATGGGCCATCGTTGCTAGTTAACTCTACCTGTAAATAAGATTAAAAAGAGAAAAAATTGTCAGCAACTTTTTCAATCGGTGAGTGAGACGAGAGAGGGAGAGAGAGGCTAGAAAGAAAGAGAGATAATATACAAATACAAAGGTATTTTGAATATCTAAAAAAATTAAGAGTAGTTTTCAAACAATTAAGGATGCGAGATAATGAAAGTCAAAGAGTGGTTAGTGTTATTTTTAAAAACAAAAGAGTACGTAATACTTAGGACTGATCTATGAAATTTGACTTAATAATTAATTACAAACTAAATTGCATTAGACCATTTACAGTTTAGACAATTAATAAGGATACTTTCAAAATGTTTTTAATGATTTTTATGATTTTGTTTGTATAGATAATTTTTTTATTAAGTTAATATATAGTTTAATTAGGTTGTTTTTCCTGAGTAAATTAAAATAGCTAATCCTTGCGTTTGTCTTAATAACCTCTCATATTTTGAAAATAAGAACGACATTCCCGACTTTCTCTCTTTTTAATTACAAAAAAATATTTTTTTTAATTATCAAAATATTTTCTAAAAGCATAAAAATATAGAAAATATTATTAATACATCATGGCTTATACCTTAAACTACATAATGTAGGTAAAATGTCTAAAATATCCCTCACTCAAGGCGGTGAGGTGCATGACTAAAATATCCCTCACCAAAGGTGATGAGACGGTGAGGAGAAAGGAATATTTTTATCATTTATAATGTATTGTGTAGCTCAAAAAGTACCAATAACATGTTCCTAAAAATAAAAAAAGAATACCAATCCGTATATGGGTAAGGAGAGACTGAGAGATTATGTCGGCAAATAATCTAGCAAAAGATTATGTTGCCAAATCAAGCTTAAATTAAATGAGCCAAATCAAGCTTGTTTACTAGTATATATAGGGCGGAGTCAAGATTTTGATTTAGTGAGAGCGAACTTAAATATAAAAAATATAAATTTAAAAATAAAATAATAATAACAATATTAAAATATAAAATTTTTTTATAATTATTTCTTACGACTTTTCATATTATAAATTATAATTGTTCAAGAAAGTTATCTTGATTATTTGAATCTTCAGACTCGTTATGACAGCGAAAGGCTAGTTATTGCTATAAAAAAATTAAACACGATTAATTGATGCATTCAAATGAATTTAATAATCACACCGATTTTTGTTCTAACTATCTGAAAAAAATTGTTTTAATATTTTGCTCTTGATTCATTAAGACTTCATAGTTGTCTTGATCTTGATTATGTGTGCACTATTGACATCTCCAACATGAACTTGAAGTCTATCTTTCTTCTTAAAATTATTGAACCCTTCTTTAACAAAAGAATCATCATCTCCTTGTTCCTTATTATTTGTTTTAAAAAGTTAACAGTATAAACAAAATGCGACATCTTTGCTTATACTATATTCCAATCAATCACCAAATTTATTGAATCAAACTAGAATGAATCGTCTTAATTTTGAAACTAACACAAATCTCTTTGCAAGTAAACTCTTCTAATTTGATCTCGAAAATTAAAATTATAATCCATTATTGGAGTTCTTATTCTAGGATCCATAAGAAATTGTGCAACATCAATTTGCTCATTACTTTCTTCAATATAAATTTATTTCATACTTGTTTTCTTTACTTCACAATTTTCTTCAATACTTTGCTTTATTTTCATCATCATTGTAAAAAAATAAAATTATGAGAAAATTATAAAAAATGTTGTGATAGTTACTATTGGGCCATTATATACTTGCTTTATTCAAAACTTATTTTTTTTTATTTCTAGTAATAAATTATAATATAATTTTCTTTATTTTTAATAGTAAATCATTGTAAAAAAATAAAATAAAATAAAACTCTGGCCTAGTGGGGCCAACTAGTGCTAAAATAAAACTGCCCCTACTGGGCCTTACGTGGCTCTACCCATGCACTCGGTTACACTTCTTGGTGAGAGAAAATTATAAGGGATTTTGGTAAAAAATTATAACAACCAAAAATTAATTAGTAGTAAAAGGAAAGTAAAGTGAGTTAGAAAAATTAATTAGTAGTAAATGGAAAGTAAAGTGAGTTAGAAAATGTCAAGGAGAAGTAGCTATCATTTCTAAAGTCACAAAGGTATTTTTTGTCTCCTAATCTCAAGGATATCGAATGAGATTTTCTAAAAATAAAATCTCAAGGGCGACATGTTTGCAATCACAAGGGATTAAAAATGACCCAAATCACGAGTTTGAGTGTAATTTATCTAAAATTATGTAAATTAAAATTTTCTATTAATTTTCAATTTAATTAAAAAGTTCTAATTAAAAATATCGTTGGATCATATATAAAATCATTGTCTATGTAATAAATGGCAAGTCTCTTGCATCAATCTCTCACTAAAGTCTATTAGTCACTTGAGGGCCGTGGACATATAACAAAGGCCAACAAATAAATGGCCCAAAGGGTTGCACTCTCACGGTGAGCATCAAATGTTCTTTTCAACCTAAATGGTTGTTGAATAGGGAGATTCTAGACGCATTAGAGTTGGTTTCAGTAATCAGAGTAGATGACACCTGCAAAACACTCAGATAGTGAAGTGAGTAAAAAATTTAGTTGACAAAATGTCGATAAGTTGAAAAGAACATACCTTGACTGTGAGCATGCTGATTTATATAGAGAAAAGAAAGGGTTCCCTAATATGCAAGCAAGCCAGACTGAGATGAGACGGTATCTAGCACTGACGAGGCTCTCTGATGAAAGTATCGTGTCGACGAAATCTTCATTAAATGCTGCATTAAATGTCGATGGAATCTGTAGTGGGCATAAGAATGTTACAAGTACAAAGACGATGATGATCATTGCTAGTACGTGTGGAGCCGAGATTGGGCCAAAAGACCGATAAAGGTTTTGGGCCTCTATCAAGCCAGGCTCAATTGGGCTAGTTAAATTTAATTTAAATTTGAAACTATAAACCCTAAACCTTAAATCTTAAAGTTGAAATCGATTTCTATTAGTTACCCTAATATATAATAATTAATTAAAGGAGCAGAAAAAAAAATAAAAGAAAAAAAAAATCCCGATCTTTAAACTCACCGACGATGACGATGACCCTACTTGAAGCACACCAACCATACCACCAGCAGCTTTGAAAGTATTGGAATCCCTTTATTGTATTCATTTATAATTTATATCTTATTTTTGTGCGTTCAATGAATAGAAGGAACATTAGATGAATGGGACCTCGGACATGCACCTATGCGATGGACATTCGTGCGCGTAAGATACTATGAATAAACTCACGAAACAGTGCCATTCAACAGAACCCTCCGCCACAGGGACGGCAACGGGACAGCTAGCCTGTGTGGGTAGAGGATTTTTTTTATTATTTGTCTTTATATTTGTATTTATATTTTTGTTGTTTACTTGTATTTGTATCCTTATATAGCTGATGATGCGGAGCCGATCACCTTCTTCTGTCTTAGACCAAGTACCTGCAAAAAGGGTGGGGACTTGCTCCCCGTGATCCCTCCGACGCTTAAGTCAGTTCATAGGGTTTTTTAGAAATATAATAACAGTAATGAAAGATAATCAAAGAGTCCTTTCGGAGTCAGCTCCCTATACCTGTAGAGGTTGCCCTCTATTTATAGATGTCCTGTGGCCTTTCCCTTAGGAGATAAGATATATTTCAAAAGGAAAGGTTGATCCCCTTTCCATGGAGAGAAAAGATAATCTTCCCTAATAGAGATAATTCTTGGGATATTTAAAGATATCATTGGTTGACTTAATCTTCTTCTTTATCTCTTTCCAGTTCAAAATCATAATAAAGATTATAAAGATAAGCGGAGCTCCTAAGTCTTGACACGTGGCGATCGCATATTGGTCTTTACTGGCACAAATGGCTCCGAGTTAATGGTAACCTCCCGGGGGTAGTATAGTAAAATTGCCCCCCTGTAAATATTCCCTCATCACTTGCCCCCCACTCCTTGAGCTGATCGAGTAAGGAGGTTGGGCAGCTGAAGGAGTAGTTGTCACTGTTTTTCTGAGCCTCTGTAAAAAAATTCTGTTAAAAATTTGGGTTAGCAGTCTCGAATGCTGAATTCGCTTCTTAAGTCTCCCGGTGCCTTTTCAGTCTTCCCATGCAAAGGGTGATTAGGTCGCTCGAGGTGATAGTGACGTTCGAGAATTTTCCTTATCTTCGAGGCCGCTGGCCGAGGCTGTGTGCCTTGTCTTCGGGGGCCACTGGCCGAGGCTATGGTAGCCAAGGCCGCATGCCTGATCTTTGGGGGCCGCTGGCCGAGGCTGCGTGCCTCGTCTTCGGAGGCCGTTGGCTGAGGCTGTGGGGGCCGAGGCCGCTTGCCTTATCTTCGGGGCCGTTTGGCCGAAGCTGTGTTGGTCGAGGTTGTGGTCCCCTTTGGTCTTCATTTGGCGGAGGTTCGTAGCCTCCGACCTGATGCCTTTTGGTCTTCATTTGGCGGAGGTTCGTAACCTTCGAACTAGTGCCTTAATTAGTAGGGGTGGTCCCCTTTGGTCTTCATTTGGTGGAGGTTCGTAGCCTCCGAACTGGTGCCTTAATTAGTAGGGGTGGTCCCCTTTGGTCTTCATTTGGCGGAGGTTCGTAGCCTCCGAACTGGTACCTTAATTAGTAGGGGTGGTCCCCTTTAGTCTTTGTTTGGCGGAGGTTCGTAGCCTCCGAACTGATACCTTAATTAGTAGGGGTGGTCCCCTTTGAACCTTCGATTTTGAGTTGTCAAGAGTTCGAGGATCATAAGTGATCATTTGTTTTTGAGTGTTCAGGGGTTCGGGGCCCCCCGAGGATCATATATGATCCTTTGTTTTTGAGTGTTCGGGGGTTCAAGGCCCCTCGAGGATCATATCTGATCCTTTGTTTTTGAGTGTTCGGGGGTTCGAGGCCCCCCGAGGATCATATCTGATCCTTTACTCTTGCGTTGTCGAGGCATTTCAGACCCTCGGTCTCCATGTGCACATACTGGCTTAAATTGTAGTTGATGACGGGATTTTAAAAAATATCCATATTTTATTTTCGGCGAAATGCCTACTTCCACAATCCGAAATAACATCCATATTTTGTTTTCACGATTCGGCTTGATGCCTACGTCCGCAATCAGAGATAATGTTCATATTTTGCCTTCGCGGTTCGGTCTTGATGCCTACGTCCGTATTCCGAAATAATGCTCGTATTTTGTCTTCGCGGTTCAGCGAAATGTCTACGTCCGCAATCCAAAATAATATTCATATTTTATTTTCGCGGTTCGGTCTTGATGCCTACGTCCGCGATAGCCATCTCTACCGTTTTGTCATGCAAAGATGCATCCTACTAACCATTGGCCATCTCTTTGAGGGTTCGGAGCTAGCCCAATTTGGCCCTTGCTGCCGTCATGGAATAAAACCCCCATGGGTAGAAAAAGATGCTATGCTTATTGGAAAAGCCCTTTATTGACGTTGTAACCCAAAAGATAGGCTAGAAAAATATAATGTATACAGCATGAACAAAATCAAGCTTCATCATCTTGAGGTTTTTGACCTCAACAAGTGCAATTAATAAGCAACAATGATAAACAAATACATAGACTCAATGGATTAGAAAAATTAGCAGTACCTTGCTGCCGTGAAACTTCATCCATTGATTCTGCTTGTCTTTTTTCCCAGCCTCTAAAAGGTTTTATTTTAACATAAAGCCGCATAGGATGGCAAAATCAAGCCTCATAAGATCTATAAAATAAGATGAACCTCTTCTTTCTCCTGGATTACCGCTCCCAATTTCTTCCCCCATTTTTTCGGAAGCCGTTAAGGAGGTCACATAAGAGCCAAACTTATGGGAAAACAGCGAAAATTGACACATACAAAAATTGATCTTTACACACATAAATTAATAGTTGATACGCATAGTGCCTCCAGTTATTTTTTTTTCTTTTTATGTAACAGTGATCGATGTATAAATATTAAACCAGGGAGCATACCGTTAATGAGGCCACATACGTGAAACCTTTTCTTTCCCACTCAATCTGATTGTGCTTCGAGTGGCTTGAGATTATACTTGGCAGACAAAAAGAAAAACGAGGGCCCCACGGTGGGCGCCAATTGATGATGCGAAGCCGATCACCTTCTTCTGTCTTAGACCAAGTACCTGCAAAAAGGGTGGGGACTTGCTCCCCGTGATCCCTCCGACGCTTAAGTCAGTTCGTAGGGTTTTTTAGGAGTATAATAACAGTAATGAAAGATAATCAAAGAGTCCTTTCGGAGTCAGCTCCCCATACCTGTAGAGGTTGCCCTCTATTTATAGATGTCCTGTGGCCTTTCCCTTAGGAGATAAGATATATTTCAAAATGAGAGGTTGATCCCCTTTCTATGGGGAGAAAAGATAATCTTCCCTAATAGAGATAATTCTTGGGATATTTAAAGATATCATTGGTTGACTTAATCTTCTTCTTTATCTCTTTCCAGTTCAAAATCATAATAAAGATTATAAAGATAAGCGGAGCTCCTAAGTCTTGACACGTGGCGATCGCATATTGGTCTTTAATGGCACAAATGGCTCCGAGTTAATGGTAACCTCCCGGGGGTAGTACAGTAAAATTGCCCCCCTGTAAATATTCCCTCATCAATAGCGTTTATTAAAATAAATAAGATAAAATTATATCTAAATAATGTTAGAATGATTTTCGAATCAATATATGAAATGATCAAGATAAAGTTGAAAAGCATCTCATGATTTTTATCAAACTGTTTGTTAAATTTTTTATAATACACCAGAGAACACAAATATCATTTTTTCTTATATGTAAGAATCAAAATATATTTATCTTGAAGGGGAATAAAAGATAAGCATATCTGAAAAAATTCAAATAAAAAGTCACGTGATTTTTTTTAAGTGTCATTAGATAAATTTAACAAACACATTAAAAATGACAAAAGTTTTATATCTTATATTTTTTCGATCTATACTTTAATTAACAAACACTACCTTAAAATATTTCGTTTACTCCTACTCTCATACTTATATGTAATAGGTACCCAATTCCTATAATTTATATATCTTAATAAACCCTAATAATCCATTAAAGGGTGGGATGGTAAACTTAAAAGAGCGCCCGCCTCCTCTTCAGACGTGTCCCCAACGACCTGGCAGAGTACCGCTTAAAATAGTTTCTAATGACTCTTCTTATTATGGTAGCATTTGTTATAAATGACATGGCTACCTATGGTTATTATAACAATTTGTGACATTTTTAATGGCATTTACAATTGTCATTAGTGCTTTATAACTAAAGTTTCTTCAAGTTCCAAATGCCATTAGAAAGGACCATTGTGACACGTCCAAATGCCACGAATAAAAATTTAGAATTTGAAAATAACACAAATGACAGAAGAATATCTAAATTGTGACATTTCAAGAGAGAAATTCATGACAGTTGGCTAGTACATTAAAATTAAGAAAATATACATTGAAGTAAACCACTCGAATAGGAAGAAAGAAAATAAGTAGAAGCTATATGTCGCTACTGTTTGAGTTACAAGAAGAAATTAAGATATCTCCAGGCATTCAATCGCGTTTCTTTTGAGAATGTTGATCAGCCACTTATTAGCAATGTTTTAAAAATCGGACTTGACAATGAATCGGTCTATTAATTGGGTCACAGGTCAGTTAGTCCGACCGATTAGACTAGAGTGGTCTGATCGGATGATGTCATATATATATATTTTATAATTAAATAATATATATTAAATATATATTTTAATATATATTTGAAATACTAATATTCTATATATTATTATGAGAAATGTTATTATGAATTAATATACAACTAATATTTTATATATAATTGTTATATATGTTATTAAAGAATTAATTAATAATTAAAAATTTAAAAGTGAGTGATGGAGTGAAAAAAATTGGGGTTAACCCGGTTTCTGGTTCATCGATCCGACTGCATTTTGATAGGGTTAAAAGATATTTATTTTTTTAAATCAAATCTAATTCGATAGGCCACCAATTTTCGATTAAATCGGTCCGATCGGGGAGTCCGATCTGATTTTTAAAACAGTGCTTATCAGATATAAGAAGACTGAACAATCTGACAAGAAAATGAATCTATGTCCAGTGACTAAATATGCACTAGCTTTGGGAATAGATTCATATTTACTGTTTAGGAATCTGTTGGGGAAAGGGATAAGGAACACTCAGAATGGCAAAATTACTAAGTTCTTGGAGGAGTAATGAATTTCGGTCTGTATGTCTTTCTATTGTCAAATAATAAGGTAACGACTTCTGTTCGGTTTAAATTTAAAAAATAAGTCAATGAATTCAGCTCTAAGATCTCAATTTAGGATGATTCAAAATAAATTTGGCAAAATTGTCACTATCTCAATCTGATCTAGCAAATCACCTATCATCCCGAACTACCGAGCTCGGAAATCTTGAAAATAATATCGAATATCCCATCTCACTCAACCTATATAAGAACAATGACCCCATAGTTAAATCCATCTGATTCATTTTGCTCACTATGTTTTTCTACTAATACTTCATAGTGAGAGACTAAATTAGAGAATACAATCCCATCTCTTATTGCAGGTGCTCGCATCAAAATAAGTCGTGGTGATCAGTTCCAATCTTATGTGTGAAGCTTTGCAGATAGCAGGGGGTCTCTGTAATACTCCAAAAGTCCAGAGAATGATAATATATATCGAAAATAAATAAGAAAGGAAATAACACCAGTTGGATAACTTTTGGACTGAATGTAGACAAAGAACCCTGAATTAAGCGTGTTTGAGTTGGGAAAGTTCAAGGATGGATGATCCTTAAGAAGTTCGCGTAAATTCATCAGGGTAAGTTGTTCTGATTTTTCTTATCGTTCGATGCGTGATATTACAATCTTTATGGAGCTCCATTAGAGAAGCGTAACAAAGCAATTGTCAATTAACTGAACAAAAATTTGAAACTAGAAAGGTAAATATATAGAGCTGCAAAAACAGCAATATATTTTGGGATGATTTTATTGGAAATGACTTGGTGAAGGCAAAACAAAGATGGTGTCTCGTCCATTAAACACTGTGATTCTGTGAAGTTACCTTATTTCAATTTTGATAATCATTCTCTTTTGGGGCGTTTCCATGGCTTATGGGAGGGTATATTTATAATCTTCTCAAGTTCTCAATTTTATAAAAGTTGCTTTTTTGAAAAAAAAAAAAAAAATTAAGAATCCCCGTATTCAATGTGACATCCATTCCAAACAACTCTATAGCTTGGACATTTTCAAGATTACGTAAGTATAATAGATTGTTTAGCCATACTCTTCTTGTAACGTTTCGATTGATGATGTCGTGGATTCGATTACCATCAAATCCATTCGAGTGTTGTACTCTTGGCTATTTTTCTTTAACTCCGAGATGTTTCTAGTTGTGCTTGACCTCAAGTTTGTCCAAGACTTGCTTAGCCTACAAAAGGAGGGCGACGCAATATCCCTTGATATGGCCAACGATCAAGTTATTCACGAGAGTTAGAGATAGAGTGATGCAATAATGATGTAATTAATCAAGTTTTTGACTCTTGAAAATTCTTGCCTTTGTATAGGTGCATTGTGCATTCCAAGAATCGGGTACTTAATGCAAGCTTAATAGAATTATACTCAAGTTTAGTTCATTTATTTTAATGAACGAATTTAAACGAGTTTTTGTTGAGGTGAACACAAGGCCGGCCCAAGGCCCAGTGGGGCCCAAGGCGAAAATAATTTTTTTTGGAGAGGGTGGGGCGCTGTATTTTTTGGAGGCCCCCAATTTATTTTTTTTTTTTTAGGGGGAGGTGGTTTGTTCTCTCAAGTAGCTATTGTATTTTACTGTGTGTGTGTGGGGGGGGGGGGGAGGGGGGGTTGTATTTTTTGAGGGCCTAAATTTTGGCTACTGTATTTTACTTTGGGGAGGGGGGTATATTTTTTTGGGACCCCAAATTTTGATTACTGTATTTTACCATTGGGGGGGGGGGGGGATGCTGTATTTTTTGGAAGCCCCAAATTTGACTGTTGTATTTTGCTTGGGGGGGCGGTGGCTGTTTGGGGCCCCAAATTTTTTGGGGGCCCTAGGCATAGGCCCTAGTGACCTATGCCTTGGGCCGGCCCTGGATGAACACCAAACCGCTTACAAACGACTTAGCTTATTTGTGACTCTATTTCTTATTAAAGTTCAGTCTCTTTTTTAGTATTTTGTCAAATTCTATTAACAAATAGTGATGTTGTATACATTAACAAGAACAGTAAAATCACCTAATATTACAATTAATTTAAATTCCATAATCAAGTAATTTTGATATATATATATATCACTTCAGTTTTTGTTAATAAAATATGACCCAAAAAAATTAAAAAATACAAAATTTTAATAAAAATCAAAATTTAGAAGTTGTAGTGACAAAAATTAAAATACAATAATCGATTTATCACAAAATATATAAAATTCAATAACTAACAATGTAACATCTCCCCAAAAGATGTCTCTCCATCCTTGTAAAGCCCAAAAATGGCCTAATATACTGCCACTTATGCCACTTCTAACTGATATTGGGTTCTTGTTGGCCTTATTACCTAAGTAAGTCATCTCAAATTTCTACACCAAAAGCCCATCAAAATGGAGCTAATGGGATGGAACCTTAAGGGCTCGGCCGAGGAGTTATTTTGGACTGGTTTTAAGCCTCTACTTTTGGGGCGAAAATCCCCAAAAATGGGCTTAAATCAAGGACAAGTGGGCTATAGAGTTGTCCAAAATATTGGATTTTGTTTTTTCTTACTCAAAAGTGTAGATAAAATATTAACTAAATCAACTAAGCCCTGAGTTAGGGACCCAAAAAAGGTGTCCTCACAATAAAATATTTTCTAGCGTCTTCCACTATACTTTTTAAATTTAACAAATGAATATATAAATGAAGTTATTAGCAAGGCCTAACAAAATATTAGCTTATAAATAACTTAAGTGTTATCGAATTTGTAAATTCTACAATATAATTATCAACTTATGTGGTGTTGTCTATATACAATAATAAATTTATTTGACTAAAAATATCTTCATCAAAGTGCTTGAATCCACAAAAAAGAAATAATCAGAGGGCGTGGGAGTTTCCCGCGTAAATATTTCGATACTTAAATCAGATATTAAAAATAATAAATGTTATATTGAAATCAGTATTAGATACTTACATTTTTAGGAATGAGTGCTTATTTATTTATAGAGGAATACGAAGTAACCTTAATTAATTTGGGATTATAATTTTTTGTAAATAACCCTTATCTTGATTTTTTCTAATTTTGTTAGAATTAAAATTGTTACAAATAACGTTTACCTTAATTCTGGCTAATCCGATTGAGATTAGGATTCTTATAGATAATATTTATGCTAATATTCTGAATTTTTTTTAGAATTAAATTTTTTATGAATAATTACTTGCTCTTTTCTTGAAATATTTGAAAATATTTTTGATTTTCAAAATTATCTAGTTTGCACATTTGTGTGGTGCGCACTCGCATACAAAAAATTTACACATTTTAGTCCAAAAAAATATTTTAAGTCTTTTTTAATTTTATAATAAGCTTTTACCAATGATATAACACTACGATGGACGCATCTTGTTTAACCTCGTAACTACGAACAAAAACAAAACAAAGAACACCGCCCAATCGGAATGGGCAAACTAATGATTTTAATTTTAACTAAGACGAATCCATGCCAATGTTTCTGGAGGCACAAAAGCTGGTGGAATAAATGAACGGCTGAAGAGATTTAAAGGCAGGAATGGGCAACATATAAACTTCGAAGAGAACTGCACGAGACACCGTCCAATCGGATAATTTAATTTAATCATACAAAAATTCCAAAATATGCTTACTAAAGTTGTATTTTAATTGAAAGTTTAACTCATGGTTATGCCGTTTCATGTCATATCATTTATAAATTTAAAATTTAACAACGGTACTAATAGAATTATGGTACAATATAATATTCGTCCAAAGAAGGTGACGTACCTAATTCTTCGTTTAGTTTTAATTTTTATTTTTTAATTATAAAAAACTCCAAAAGTCCTCAATTAATATATATAATCTTCGATAATATGATAATAATTAAGCAAAGGTGACACAATGGCATGGGGAAGACTTTTGATAGGAAGGGAGAAGAAGCCGCCACGTCATCCTAATCCAGGTGAGTCAGCAAGCCCACCACACGTTTATTTATTTAGATTATTTTTGTTTCTACTTTTGGCATATTTATTTATGGATATGTCTATGTAAATATAATAATAATAATAATTAATTATGAATCCACTTGCATTGGCCATTGGCCATTGCATGCTGTTTCTTATTATATTTGGAAAATTCTAAGTTACGGTCGGAACTGGAAGCCGACCCTCAATTATCTTGTCGGTATCGATACCGTCTCGTCTTCCCCATCATTATGCAAAAAACAAAGGGCCGGCCGGCGGTATTATTATATTATAATTTATTTTAAAAAGTACAAATATTATTCTTTCAAGAGTGAATTTCACATAATATTTTTGAAATTTGTTTAAATTTTATCAATTATTCTTGTATTATCAAAGATTAAAACAATCTCTCTTGGGATTATTGTTCTTGCACGATCTCCCATCGCTCGTACCCTCAATTTTGACAGATGAAATAAATTCTAGGTAGATGCTTTATCTCACTGTGTAAGGTAAAAAATTTAACCTATGACCTACTAGTGCAAATTCTAATTTATCCTTGATTTTAGCATAAAAAGTAAATCTCAAGCGGAGACTTTATTTCACTGCACAAGACAATAAATGGAATTCATGACTTAGTAGTGCGAATTTCAGTTTATCATAGTCTAACCACTTGACCTATGTAATCTCTCTTGAGATATATGGACGTGGATCACTTCACTTATCCTTTTACTATTAATAAATTCCCATTATTTTTTTTATAAATTTTCAAAATATTTTAGAATTTTTGAATTTCGACTAGAACCAGCAAAGAACGAATAAGAGTTTTTTGGGTTTGATTGAAGTTAGATTTAAAAACCTAGGGTTTTTAGGAACAAAGAAGTTTTAAGAAAGAAAAAGAGAAGAAGAAATGGATAGATTTCTAAAGAAACTCTATTACGGGATAAGAATTTCAGTGGAGAGAGAGGGGAAAAAAAAATTAAGTCAATTAGGTTTTACCAATTATCAATCATCGATGACGAGAAATGAGATAAAATGCGATGTTGCCACCAAGGAGGAAAAAAAACAAAAGAAAGTGTACAAGAAAATTTGGGGGGGATGTAGCCATTAAATTGTTAGTTTCAATGCTTTATTAACTATAAAGGAGGTGAGTGTAATTTTTGAAAACACGAGGATGGTTTGTGCAATTTAGAAGATTCTTAGTGGTGGTGTATGAAATTTATTTTTTTATTTTTTTAAATATTTAATATATGAGTCTCACTTTTGAGTGAGTTGATTTCATTACACGAGAAATTTTACATTTCCTTAGAAATTGCTAACAGCTTATTTCAATTTTGTGGTCAATTTTTGTATGATAGAGAAAGAATTTTAAGGCATGTTCAGGCAAATTATTTTTATTTTTTAATTTTAATTTTCTATTAAATAATTGAATCTCTCATTAGAAAATAAATGACATTATTTTTAAAATTTTATGATTTTTTAAAACATAAAATACTAAGACATTTTTTAATTATAAAATTAAAATTAACTACTTTTATAGTTTTGAGACCAAAACTAAATTTACATCTGAAAAAGAAAAGGCTCGTACTTATATACTCAAAATATTATCAAATCTTTCAGTGTTTAGAGCTTAGGCATAAATATTTTTTAAATAGCATATAAAATATATTATTTAAAATATGTTTATTATTGATGTGTCATGAACAAAAGTCTACTAAAAGACAAAAAAGCTCAAAAGCTTAAAAAATAGAAAAGACATCCCAAAACAGTAGCCTCATAATAAACGGATTTAGAAGACTAGGTTCATTCCGAAAACAAGAAACATCTTAGAGAGTTATTTTTTGGAAGACGTGTCTCCCAAAGACCTTAGTTGTTTGCAGGGGCAAATCTAAAAATGTGGGCCGAGCAAAATTAGGGTTAGCTGAACTAAATTTAAGCTGAGCTACTATTAAAAAATTAAAAAAAATTACATTACAAATATAAATTTTGTTATGGACTACCTTTGGCAGCTCGCTACTAAATTCGCCCTTGATTGTTTGAGAGAGATTACAATTTAACAAAGACTATAATCAATTTTGGGAAATAGGGTTCTCCAATAGCTTGTTCAATAATAAATCCCTTTTTGAGGGAGATTCTGAATAAAGTACGAATATGATACTTTTGATATCCAAAAGTCGTTCAAGAATTTCGCAAAAGAATAGATATGATCTATAATAATCGTAATTTTAGTTGATTTTATAATACGAGGGATACTTATCACGAATTCTCATACTCTTCTATAAATAGATAAGTTCTTATTTTAAATATTCTTTTATAAATAAATGAGTTCTCATTCTAAAAAAAAAAAAATATCTTTAATACTGTATCAAAGTCTTTAACAAATTTAAATATCTGATTTAAATATCGGAGTATTCGCGAGAAAATTGCTCTATGCCCTATAATCATTATTTTTCTTACAAAATTTAAACGAATTGACAATGACATTTTCAATAAAAAAAAAATTATTGTGATTGATTTTTAAAATCTCCAAAACATTATTAGCTATCTTAAAGACGTCAAGTATTATATATATATATATATGTATATTTCTTCACCAACCTTAATAACTATGCCCTTTGATGCGTATCTCTTAAGTATTTATTTGGTATCAATGTGAATTTTTTTATTTTGAGAATTATTTTTATCAAAAATATTTTTATAAAAAATTTGTTATTTTCTACTTCTATTATGAGCTTATCATAAAAAATATCGTACTATAGTACTAGGTACATATCCTACTAAGTACTAATTTTGATTTAGTATTAGTAATACAACGTACTAGGTACACATTGTACTATCTTTTGACTTGATAAAAGTGAATAAAGTAACCCAAAAGATATGTGATAACTTTAAACAATATTTTAAAGCATGTCAAATTTTGTCATTTAGAATGATATTATTTAATCATATTATTTAGAATAGTGTAGATGGTCCACTATATATGTTCGAAAACTTGAGTTATTGCAAAGTTGAGAGTTCGAGTCTCTCTCTATGTATGTGTCATTAATTTGTGTCTATTCGAGATATCAAACACTGAGTTTCAACCTGCAATTGATTTTTTCATCCACTTAGGTCGAGAATATGACAAATTATGAGTTTTAAAAAGAAAGACGGTTCTGGTCAAAAGTTGTGTTGCTCAAGAATCTTTCAAATTTTCTATGTTAAAAAAAATGATATTATTTGAAATTTAATCCTAAATCCTAAATTTTAAATTCAATCATTTTAATATATATAAATAAATATAAATACATTTTTAATACATAATAATTATAATTATAATACATATATATTTACAGAAAAAATTATAATACATATATATAAGTGCATATGTAATATGTTTATATTTAAATATATATACACACACATATAATATATATACATATGTATGAATAACACTCATACACATACGCACATACATTTATAAATATCTGTACATAATCAAATATAAGTATATACCTCTACATACCTAAATTAATTATTGTAGTGGTTCAATACATATTGACATAAATGTCTTTGCCTATTGTAAGAAATAAAATAAATTATGTTACTATTCTCAAACATATTAAACATGATTTTCTTAATTGCATAAAAAACTAATAATCTCTCAGCCAAGCGTGAGCTATTTAGCTAGGCAGTGTTTGTTAATCAAAATATAAACCGAAAAAAGTAGGATATAAAAAGTATTCTAAATAAAAATATTTTTCATTATATTTATTAAATTTATCTAGAAAGAAGTCATGTGACTTCTTATCTAAAACTTCATTTGGAAAAAAAAATGAAGTGCCTTTCATCTAGAGAAATATTCATTCACAGATTATCTTTTTATGAAAATTTGTATTTGAATGATATATATATATAAATATATGTGTACTTTTTAAAATTTTATATTGAAAAAAAAATATTCAAGATCAATTAAAACCAAACTAAACCAATCTAATCCTAACCCTAACCTATGTTGCACAGAAACACCTCATAAGTGTCATTTCCCTATTTTCGAAACGTTTCGGAAACGTTTCTTATTCCCGTTTCGGATCCTATTTATGTCTATTTTTTTTTAGAAAAATGTCAATTTCCACGTTTTCGTTTCCTATTGAAAATGTTTCCCGTTTCCATGCAACATAGACCCTAACTACACTATAAAAAAATTGTCGCAAAACATGATATTTTGCGACAGTTACCAGAGAATCTGCAATTTGAATTCGATGGGTCAAATTTTCTAGGTTCAGCGTCTAGGTCAAGAAAGGCATTGCACGATGATGTTGTCGATGATTAGGGCTCATCTCTTGGAAGTGATGAAGATATGGTGGCCAATTGGGACTCCATCATAAGGGTTGTAAACCTTGTCTTCGAGGGCCTCGATTTGTTTATGGATAAGGCTGATGCCCATCATGATACTAGGGCCTTTGGGTATGGAGATGTAGTCGTTTCAATGGATACTTGTTGAGAAATAACATCGGATTAGAATAGAGTCGCAGTTAATAATTCGAGAAGAATAATTGAACACACAAATTTTATGTGAAAAATCCCCAAACAAATCAAGGTAAAAATCATGAATAAGGATAGAAGAATTCACTATGAACAATAATAGGAGTTACAACTTTCTCTCTAAATCACAAGGAGATAACAATAGCAATATTTCTTGAAAATAGGAGAAAAACACTTTTAATAATTTTAACTCTCTATTTTTCTCTTTATGAGAATAGGATACCTAGGATGCTCAACAAATGAGTAAGGGAGGCATATAGGCCTCCCTTACTCGTTAAAAACGTGTTGGCGCCGCATGTCTTACCTTTATTAAATTTCGTTGCTTGAGTCCTCAATTTGGATTTGGCTACTGCAAAAGTTAATATTGCGGCTATTGTTTGAAATTAAACATTGCGGTTGCTACTTCCAATTCTTCCTCTTTGTCTTTTTTCAAACTTTTCCAAAGAAATGCTGCACCTTCTCTTTAACTTTCTTCTTTCATTTTTCACACATCTTAGCGCAACAATCTCCTACTTGAAGATTTGATTGAGGATCAATCAATCTTCACACCATTATTTATTCCTTATCATTCCTTGTTGTTTATGTCTCTATTAGGCCACTAGAGGATCGATACCAAACAAACTTGTCAGTATTGACCGCATTTGTCAAGAAATCTGCTAGATTGTCTTTAGTATGAATTTTCTACATATCTACGCTTCTTTCCTCCACTCTCTCACAAATAAAGTGGTATTGAACTTGAATGTGCTTGGTCTTTGAATGAAAAGATGGATTCCTTGCATGCAAGGCATTCTGACTGTCACAGAATAGAGAAATCTTCTCTTGTTCGTGCTTGAGTTCCTCCAATACCATTTTCAACCATACTGCTTCTTTACTAGCTTGTGTAGGTGCTACATATTTTGCTTCTGTTGTTAACATGGCCACAACTAATTGCAGTTTTGAAACCCAACTTATAGCTTTGCTAACAAGTGTAAACACATATCCTGTGGTGGATTTGCTTTTGTCAAGATCACCTGCATAATCTGAGACAACATATCCTTTGACAATAAAGTATGATCCCTCATATCACAATGCAACATTTGTGGTCCCTTTAATGTATCTCAAGACCCTTTTTATAGTATTCCAATGCTCTTTACCAGGATTCACCATATACCGACTAACCATTCACACTGCATGTGTAATGTCTGGTCTTGTATAAATCATAGTGATAAACTTTTCACTATTGATGCATACGGTACTTGAGATATCTCCATCCTCTTTGCTTCATTGCTAGGACTCAAACTAGAGGATAGCTTGAAACTGATAGAAAGTGGGGTAGAAATTGGCTTACAGTCTTGCATGTTGAAGAACCGCAAGACCTTCTTCAAATAATTTTACTAAGAAAGTCATATCTTCCTATTATTTCTATCTCAGTAAATTTGCATCGCTAAAATCTTATTTGTTGGTCTAAAGTCCTTTATTTCAAACTCCCTAGTTAATTGTGCCTTTAATTCTTTAATACGATCTTTGTTAGGGCCTGCTACCAAGATGTCTTCTACATACAAAAGCAAAAAAATGTAATCACTTTCACCAAATCTTTTGAAATATACACAAGGGTTTGCATTAAGGTTGTTGTATCCAAGGCTCGTGATGAATGAATCAAATATCTTATACCAACATCTCGGTACCTGTTTGAGACCGTATAGAGATTTGTTCAACTTGTAAACCAAGTTTTGTTTTTCTTTTTCTTCAAAACCCTCTAATTGGAGCATATATATTTCTTCTTCAAGATCTCCATGAAGAAAAGCAGTCTTCACATCTAATTACTCTAAATGTTGGTCAAATGTAGCACACATTGTCATAACTATTTGAATTGTAGTAATTCGAACAATAGGAGAAAATATCTCATTAAAATCAATCCCTTATTTCTGAGCATATCCTTTTATCACCAATCTTGCACGATACCGTTCCACTCAATAATTGCTATTACGCTTAATCTTATACACGTATTTGTTACCAATAGGATTTCTTCCTCATGGTAACAACACAAGTTCCCAAGTCTTATTCTTATAAAGAGCTTTAATTTCTTCTTGCATTACTGTCATCTACTGAGTTAAATCTGAATTGCTCATTGCTTCTTGAAGAGTTGTTGGCTCTCCATCCTCTGTTAGAAGATAATATGAAACATTGCTTTCCATAACATAATCCAAGTGCCAACCTAGTTGTCTTGTCAAGTGACCTGACCGACAAATTTCTGGTGCCTCGTACACAACTAGTTCTTGTTCCTTATGCTCTGGTGTTGCTTCAGAAAAAACCTTTTGTTTAGATTCATTTTCTATTTGTACCACTATAGTCTTTGGATTTTCTTTCATTGTGCTATAATCAACTTCTTTCCTCTGTAGTTTATCTTCTGCAAATATAACATTCCTGTTGACTATAACCTTGTGGGCATTTGAATCCCACACGCGATACCCCTTAGTCAACATACCCCAAGAATAAGCATTTCCTGAATTTTGGATCCAGCTTTGTAGTTTCTTGGGCATTGTACATCAAGTACACTGGATTTCCAAATATATGGAGGTCTAAATAATCAGCTTTATTCCTAGTTCACATCTCCTTTGGTGTCTTCAACTCAATTGTAGTTGACGGGGCCTGATTTATCACATAACAGGTGGTATTAATTGCTTTTGCCCAAAAAAACTTTTCTAATCCAGTAGCTCCCAACATTGCTCTTGTTCTTTCTAACAATGTTCTATTCATCCGCCCTTTCACTCCATTTTGTTGAGGAGTGTATGCCGTAGTGGACTGTCTTTTGATGCCTTCTTGATTATAGAATTCAGTAAACTCATAGCTGGTATATTCTCCTCAATTATCTAACCTTAGGCACTTGATCCTTTTTCCAGATTCAAGTTCCACCCGCGTTTTGTATACTTTGAGGACTGGAAACACATATACCTTCCTCTTGCTAGGATACACCCAACACCTCTTTAAATAATCATCTATGAAAGACACAAAATACTTTGCTCCTCCTAGGGACAGAATTGGTGCTTGCCATACATCAGAGTGAACCAATTATAAAATTTCTTTGTTTCTAGAATTTGATGTGTTGAACTTCAACTTATGCTACGTACTTGTAACACAATACTCACAAAAGAGTAAGGATACCTTTGTGAAATCTGGAAGTAGATTCTGCTCTACAAGAATTTTCATTCCTTATTCAGACATATGTCCAAGTTTCTGATACCATACTGTTGTAGATCTTTCACTTGGACTACTTGAAGTAATTGATGCTTCTCCTTCCAACAAAGTCTCTCTCTTCAACATGTATAACTTTGCAGTCACCTTTTCTCCTTTCATTAGTGCAAGCGCTTCTCAAGTCACTTTCATGATCCCTTTCTCAACCACAATTTTTCAATCAAGTTCATCCAATTGTCTTAAAGACAACAAGTTCTTCTTTAAGCCTTATATGTGCCGCACTTCTCGAATAGTGCTAATTGTACCATCATGGAACTTCAACTTAATGGTTCCAATACCAACAATCTTTAAGGCATGATCATCATAGCTATACATAGATTTTTCAAAGACTGATTCATAATGATGGAACCATTCTTTTTGAGATGTCATGTGAAATATGGCTCTAGAATTAGTGAACCATACATTAGCAATTTTTTTCTGCCTTCATAAGTTATCGCTGCTTTATAACATAGTGCATCACCTTCACCCAAGGTACTTGCTACATTTTCTTGAGGACTGAAATTTTTCTTGTTCAAATTCTAGCAATCATTCTTCAAGTGTCCTTTCTTGCCACAGTGGTAGCACTTTAGGTTTTTCTTACTTTTTGACTTTGACCTACCATGATTTTGACTCCCATTTGAGTCATGTTCCATTGATCTCCCTCTCACCATCGTTAGTGCCTCTGCTTGTTGTGAATAGACCAATTTATCTTCTTTGTTTTTACACTAATTTTTTTCTTCCAAAATGTTATGGATATTTTCTGGACCACTTCTTATGGGCTGGACTCTACCCAACAGGCCAACCCAATCTCCTGAAGCCCAATAGGTGCAAGATTAAGCTTGTCATAATAAGGTCACACGTCGCTGAGACACGAACTCAGACCGCAGAACCAAGTGAGCTCTTAGCGATACTTCTAGCTCGCTGGCCTAACTATTCAGCTCGCATAAAAACAAGACTGAGGAACAACTGGAGGCAGAGACCCTATAACACCCCCTCTCCTAAGACTGCCCGAGAAGAGGTGCTACGAGGAAAATAGATAAAATAAAATAAAACTCTTTGATAAATTGAAATCTAATACCATAACTGAACATCTCAATCAATTGAAATAAATACCCTAAGTCAATATAAACTGAAAATCACAAACTCGGTCTAAGGGAAATCCCATAACTGAAATATAAAATAATCCTAAATTGACAAGATACTACAAAACTAACAAACTAACAAAACTCCCAGACACCTTTGATTTTGAGCAGCTCCACATACACACACTATTGACTATTGCTGTTAGGCCCCACATTTAGTACTACCCCGCTAGGACCTGGAATGGTGAAGAGTACAAGGTGAGCTACAAAGCTCAGCAAGTAATAAGCTGAAAAGAATAACTGAAGCTGAATCGAAGAATATCAATACTGAAAAATTACTTACTGAACTTGCACTGAGTATAATCCTCTATCTGTTAGCATTTACAAAAATGTAATGCACATAATTGTAAACTAAATGCAGGTATGTAACTTTGGCTCATAGGCCCACATAACTATAACACATACCTGACTGATCTGAATCCTGCAAACATAAAAGATGTAAGCACATACTATGGGCAATGTGCCTCTAGTCCCCTGGTGGCCACCAGGCGGACAACTCATAAACTGAGTTGAAACTAAAACTGGTGGGATTCCCACGGACTAACCGCCTGGCACGCATAATGTAATGCTCATATACATGTTGGCACACGATATATAGTGCTCCATATAAAGTCATGCTCAATACTCATACCAAAATGTATGCACATAATCTCACGAAATAATACTAAACATATCATAACTTCACACAAAAGTATAAAATGCACAAGCTGTTATTACTGTTATTGGAATTCAAATATTACTCATATTTTCCCTTAAAATACCAAATTTATGATATTTATTTATTTAATTATTTATTCAGAGTGTGCAACATGAAAACTTCCCATGGGGGTCACCCATCCTATCACTATTCCCACCTGAGCATGCTTAACTTTAGAGTTTCTTGAATATTGGTTACCAAAGGGGATGCAGTGTATGAAAAATTTGGTGTGAGTAACTTGCACCTTACTACCATCCGAATGTCTCCAAAATTCATTTGAATGAATTTGAAGGAACTAAAGCATTTGAATGTGATTTTGCAAGGCCATTCGAATGCAATAATAACGTCCATTCGAATGAGATGAATAGACTACACAAGGGTCATTCGAATGATAGAAATTTCTTCGAATGTTAGATGATACAAAGCAAAGGCTATTCAAATCTTTCAAGGACTCATTTGAGTGAAAAAAAGACTCATTTGAATGACACACTCAAAACCTTAAGAACACATTCGAATGATACGATAACAATGTGAACCCATTCGGATAACACCCAAAACTCATTCGAATGTTTGAAACATCATAAGAATAAACTTACAGTAACAGAGACTGCATCTTGAATCAAAGCTTAATATTACTACACCATTCCAAAAGAAATCTTGGGAGAACAATCCTAATTGATATAGAATAACATCAAGATGAATCGACAACCATACTGGGAAGGAAACGCTTGCGAGAAAATTATCCAAAGCTTATCAAAACTCACTGTACATTGATATACTGCATGAATATATATATATAAACATTGTCTGATCAATCTGAAAACTCAAATAAAGAGTTACTGAAACTGAGATTAATACTGAATCATGATCCCATAAGAATGGTTTACCGGGATAGATACTTGCTCATGGCTTCACTGTTATACGCATACATATATATATATATAGATATATAAACATATATGTTTACTGATGCAAAACTGAAACTTAACGAAGCCATTGAATAATCCAAAAACGTACTCATAAGAACTTGTAATGAAAGGGATTACAGGGAAGATACTTGCCTTTCAATCTCTCTGATCGACTTCTGCGACTTTGATGGAAATCTCCTGTGCCAATATCACTGTTGAAGCTTCTCCAATTCTTTGTTCTTCACGGCGTGAAGAAAAAACTAAACACTATGAATATATATATAATGGAGAACAACCCTAAAAGCCCATCTCAATCTCCTATTATAACTTGGAGACCTCTTAGACTTCTCCTCACGCGAGGATAAGCCAGCTCATAAATTCTTAAATAACTAACTGCCATTAAGTGTTATTTCTCAATTAAAAATCTCTAAATTGTCACATTAAATAATTAATTGGCAAATTTACTTTTAAATAATTCTAAATAAATTCTAGACCCTCTAACGAGTCATTATAAACCCACCTACTTTATCTTAGGCAAACAAGATCCTTGGTAATATGGAATCCACTCTTAATTTTGTGGAATTGATAAGGACATTTTGTCTCCCGTGACATTATCCTTCCATTTATGGATTTTGTGAAAATTGTAAACACCCCACACTATAAATAAGGGTCAAAACATCATTGTAAGGGGAGAGAATAATGATATACTATTAGTCTACCGGAATAACCAGAGAACAGTTGTGGATTAGGTATCATTTTGGCCGAACCACGTAAAAATTTTCCTATGTGCGATTTATTATTTGTTCCTCCTCTTTGCATTTGTGCTCATTATCTCATTGCAGGCCTACGAATCACGGTCGACCAACTCCGAACATCGACATTTTGGTGCTAGAGGAAGGACCTACTCTGATTACTAGCCATGGCAAGAGAAAGGAACGCATGAAGCTCTGATGTGGTGGCCGATTTGCTAGAGATTCACTGCGATTAACTGTTGGATGTTCCATCAGCCGGAGGACCTGTTGTTTCTGCAACGGGTGCCCCTATCCCACCGCCAATTGGAGTCACTGTCGGCATGCCCCCATGGGTACCTGTCCAACCCGTCGCTCCTACCACTGGGATGGAGACGATCCAGGCCTAGCAGCAACGTCGGGAGGCGTTAAAGAATATAGTTATGCAGCTTGTTAACCTGATCAGGATCTTGACCCAAGCTCAAATGCAGCTATTCAGAGACCACAGGAAATCTCTTCACCCCGGAGGATTCGCCAGCCACGGGAAGAGAGACCTCCACCGGGTGAGGAGGATATCAAAGATAATTATCCGCCCCCAAATCGTCATTCCCCAAAGCGGGAGAGCGGGCGACACAGGCGATCATAGGCCCAACGATTTGCGGATCCGGACTCGACTGTTGAAGAGTTGTTTCAAAGAGTTTGACAGTTGGAGGCGCAACAAGGGGTTCGTTGCCAGAATAATGGTTGTGGAAGTAGATTCCATTCACCAGGGAAGTTGAGCTCGAACCTCTCCCTTATAGATTCAAAGTCCCAAGTATGTTGTAGTACAATGGGGACAGTGATCCCTATGACCACCTAGACACGTTCAATATTCAGATGAATTTACAGACAACCAACTCGTTAGTCAAGTGTCGCGTCTTCCCAGTGACCTTAAGTGATATTCCCAGGGCTTGGTTCAGAAGCCTTCCGCCTCGTAGCATCAGTAGTTGAAAGGAGTGCCAACGAAGGTTTCTCAATCAATACAGGACATTGAGGAGGAAGCTTGCCTCGTCATGCCACCTTGCCATGGGTTCCAAAGGATAAACGAATCCTTGAAGGACTACATTGCTAGGTTCAAGCGTGAGGTGAGCAATATTGAAGATCCCTCCAATGAAAGCATTCTGACTGCAATTTTTGCAGGCCTCTGCAAAGATGGGAAGCTCTATGAAAGCATCTACAGGACTCTTGTTAAAGATTTGGGAGAATTTTGTGAATGAACTGCCAAGGAGATCCGATGGGAAGAGGATTTTGGATTGAAGAAGCCCGCACGGACAGAAAGAAGAAGCTGGGGGCTCTAGCCAGAATAAGAAAATGAATAATGGAAACAATGGAATGGAAGCTCAGGGAGAACGCTTGAACCAGGTCTCCAAGTGAGCTCGCAAGGCGGAGATGGAGGAGTGACCTCCATGGCAAGGTCACTTTGAAAGCTACAGTACCTTGTCAGATCCCCAAGAAATGATCTTCGCCATGGAGAGAAGCAGGGAGGATTTCGGGAGGCTGAATCCGATAAGAACTCCCAATAAATTTAGAAACAAGGAAAAGTTTTATGCATTCCATAACGAGATGGGTCATAACATCTCTGAATGCTAGGCTTGGGAAGCCATTGTGGACCTCATCAGAAAAGGTCAGCTATGGGACTATGTAGTGCGACCGACCAATCAGTCGTCCCAGCAACCAGCGTAGTAGTGGCCTCCCTCTGATCATGAGCGTGCATCAACGGTTCGAACGATCTACACAATTCATGGTGTGCCTCATCTCGCTGGGACTTCCCACATATCCAATGAAAAGTAAGTACATGAGGCCAACCGTGTCTTGTTGGCGGGATCAAATTGGCAGGCCGCACCCACAAAGCGAGCTAGGGTGATGATAGAGGAGATCACCTTCTTAGAGGAAGACGCCAGAGATGTACACTGGCTGCACAATGATGCCCTCATTATCATGCCCGGATTGGCAACGCAGTGTTGGAAATGTATGCCCTAAAGACACGTTTTGTTTAATTTATGGTAATGATGTTTCTTTTATTCAGTTTATGGCACATATATTAATTGCATTTAATTGTTGGAAAGGTGTCCATGCTATTAAGTAAGTGATTCATGTGATGGGTCGTTCTTCACAGTTAGGCATGAATCATGGGTACTTAATAGGTAAGAAAATATAACTCTTGATCTTTTGATAGAACTGGGCATTCTATCATGATAAGATCATTGTGAAATAGATCCTAATGGAGGATGGCTTGCCTTAGCCAGTAAACAGTCCGTTTACTCTAATTGTACAAGCGCATTTGGAATGCGTAGAGTGGACCTGTGATAGAAGCTAATGACAAAGTACTAATTATCATGGAGCTAGTCTATCACTGCTACTACGTGGACGAGTACTCTAATACTTGAGTATTAGTTGGTGGTCTAGTGAACCTAGAGCTATATTCTTAGATTCATTGTAGGTGAGGTCTATTAAAGATCAATATCCTTTTGAGTTGGGAGTATGGTTTCTAATTAACTAAGACAGACTAATACAAGATAGTTTCTGTGATTCACCCCCTTGTGATTGTCCAAGAATAATCGAATAATCCAGGGCCCTGGGAACGTGACTTAAGAGTGTGTGCTTCTGGGTAGCTCCCAGTGATAAGCAAGTACATTCGAGTAGTCACGGATTATTGGACTAGTGATCTAAGGATGGTAGAAGTCATTTAGAAAGGTGTTAGTACATTATTCCTTTCTAAATGATGGGTGTTACGCAGAGGGGTATTTTCGTCATTACACTAGTAGGTCAAGGACATGGCATATGCAAAATTATTCGTGGGGTCAGTGTTACCATATGGTGATAGTTGGAACACTTAGAATGACAAAATATAGCTACTAGGTAGCAGGGATATTTTGGTCATTTTAGTAGCCGTGAATAATTTGTCTTTTGGTCCCCGGGGTAGCTCGATGTAACTCATGTATTTTTTAATACATTTGGCTTGTTGGATGAATTACATTGAGAGAGAATTATTTTATTCAGAATGGTCCATTGGGCTAGAATAAAATAATAGTTCATTAGGGTTTTTAATTAATTAATTGGGCTAACCCAATTAGAAAATTAATTAAAAGGTCTTGGCCCACTAGGGTTTTAACCCTAGGGTTCTCCCTATATATATCTCTCTTTAGTTGTTTTTTCATCCAAGTCGTTTTTCATTCTTCTTCACCGAAGAGAGGCCACGAGTTCGAGTCATACTCCGGAAGATCGAAAGGGTGCGTTTGAGTTTCTGATGCGACGAAGCCGAAGGCTAGCAGGACAGCCGTCGTCTCCACAACGCGAAGAAGCTCCCATCGCTCCATTCCGTCCGGTAATCCGCCGCAAAAGTAAGTTCTCCTAGATTCTTAACAATACGAGGAACGTTTTTGATTTTAAAACGCTTCCGCTGCATGCTTTGTTTCCTCGTTCATGATCCTACACGCAGAAGTGCGAAGAATAATTGTGGATACAAGCAGCTCGGTGAATGTAATGTATAGAGCTTGCTTTGACTAAATAGGGCTAGGACTGGAGCAATTGAGCGTATCCCCGAAGCTACTCTATGGGTTCACAGGAGATGCGGTGGTCCTTGTTGGGTAGATTAGTCTCCGTTTTACCATTGGAGATGCAGATTTTCAGGCCACCACATTGATGGAGTTCCTCATAGTAGATTGCCCTTCGACATACAACGTCATGCTCAGGAGGCTAGCAATGAACGATCTGGACCTGGTCACCTTAACCAGGTCTCTAACAGTCAAGTTCCCAACCCCCAATAAAGTAAGGTGCGTACGAGGCGAGCAACACCTTGCAAGGTGCTACTACGAAGATGCTATAAAAATAGGGGCCAAAGGGAAGAAGGTGAATGTTATTGCGGGGGGCAACCCGCGACCTGTGAGCCAGAGGGGTGTTAACTATGATCTGGACCCTCCTGAGGTGGACTATGATAGGTCCACTGATCGAGTGAAAGAGCTCGAGGACATCCCAGTCAGCGAAGTGGATGAAGAAAGATGCCTCAAGTTGGGGAAGAATCTGGCTCCCAAGGTAATGACCCAACTCACCAATTTCATTAAAGCTAACCTCAATGTATTTTCATGGAATCACGAGGGTATGGTAGGGATAGCCTCAGAGGTTATGTTACACAGGCTTAATGTAGATCCTAGCTACAAACCAGTGCATCAAAAGAGGAAACCAATGACTCCTGAGCACTACGCCGCTCTTATAGAAGAAGTGGACAAGCTCCTAGTGAGAAAGTTCATTAGAAAAGCCCACTACCTAGCCTGGGTAGCTAACCCGATTTTGGTAAAGAAGAAGAATGAGAAGTGAAAGATTTGTGTCGACTTACAGACCTGAAAGAGGCTTGCCTGAAGGACAGATTTTCTCTCCCTAGGATCGATTAGCTCGTGGATGCAATAGCCGGTTACCAACTCCTCAGCTTTATGGATGCTTATTCGGGCTATAATAAGATCCCCATGAACGCTAGCGATGAGGAGCACACCTCCTTTATTACCAATCGAGGGTTGTATTGTTACAAGGCGATGCCCTTTGGGATGAAGAATGCTGGGGTGACCTATCAGAGGCTGGTGAGCATGATGTTTGAGGCATTGATCGGTAAGACCATGGAGGTCTATGTTGACGACATGCTAGTAAAGTCAGAATAGCTAATCAATCACGTTTTTTATTTGGGGGAGATGTTTAAGGTCCTCAGAAGCTATTAGATGAAGCTTAACTCGCTTAAGTGTGCTTTTGGGGTGGCCTTTGAAATTTTTTTGGGTTTTATGGTGAATAATAGAGGCATTGAGGCCAATCCAGAAAAAACAAGAGCCTTACTCGATATGAGGTCGCTCGTACAGAAAAAAGATATGCAAAGCCTCAACGCCCAGGTCACGGCCCTAAATCGATTTATTTCTAAGGCAACTGATAAATGAGTCCCATTCTTCAAGCTGCTGAAAAAAACGCAGGATTTCTAGTGGATAGAAGAATGTGAGTCTTCTTTCTAGCAGCTGAAGAAATATATGAGATGAGCTCCGCTCCTCGCCAAACCTAAAGATGGAGAAAAGCTGATTATATACTTAGGAGTATCTCAATATGCTCTCAGCGAAGCTTTCGTTCGGGGGAAGGAAAAGGTGCAATACCTCGTGTATTATGTTGGCAAGAACTTAGTGGATGCGGAGACAAGATACACGTCGATGGAAAAGCTTGCGTATTGTCTAGTAATGGCACCAAGGAAGCTGCGGCCTTATTTTCAGGCTCATCAGATTGAGGTCCTGACCAAGTACCCATTGAGGCAGATCTGGACGAAGACAGACACCTTAGGTCGCTTATGGAAGTGGGCTATCGAGCTCACCCAATTCAATATAGAGTATAAGCCGAGGACAGCGATAAAGGGGCAAGCATTGGTGGATTTCATTGCTGAGTTCATTGGGCCAGTTAAAGAGGAAGCAGAGTGCTCGGAAGGACCGTCCTAGGAGCTATTGTGGACGGATCATCAAGTGAACAAGGGGTTGGAGCCGGGGTCATGTTAATAAGCCCCTAGGGCCATAGGATCCTCTGTGCCTTGAGATTTGGTTTCCATGTCATCAATAATGAAGCTGAGTACGAGATATTGTTGGTAGGACTTTGCTTAGCGAAGGAGGTGTGAGTTAAAGCCCTGGTAATTTTTAGCGATTCTCAGATAGTTGTTAATCAGATACAAGGGGAATATCAGGCCGAGGGCATAAAAATGGCAGCTTACTTGCAAAAAGTTCATGAGCTCCTAGGTGACTTCGAGAAGTATGAGATACACTAGATTCCCCGTTCTCAGAACTCTCATGCTGATGCACTGGCCCGTCTGGCGACTGCCTGAGATGTGGAATTTTTGGGGGCCATACCAATAGAGTTCTTAGCTACCCCAAGCATAGAACAATGAGTTGAAATGATGATGATTGATGTGCCCCAAGGCTCATGGATGAATCCCATTCTGAATTATCTGCAAAATGGGAAGATGTAGAAAGATAACCTAGAAGCATGTCGGTTGCGAGCTCGAATAACTCACTATTGTGTCTATGACGATAAGCTATACAAGAGAGGGTTTTCAGCCCCACTTTTGAGATGCATTGATGGCACTGATTGTTAAACTATGCTGGAAAAGATTCATGTGGGCCATTATGGTAATCATGCTAGAGCACTTTCATTAGCACAGAAGGCACTTCAGTAGGGATTTTACTGTCCCACAATAAAGCAAGATGCAGTAAAGCTAGTCAAGAAGTGTGATAAGCGCTAGAGTTCTGCTAAAGTCCCACAAGCTTCACCAGCCTACTTACAGCAAATGAACAACCTGTGGCCATTTGCTATCTAGGGTATGGATCTGATTGGGCCTCTTCCAACAGGTTGCAGAGGGTGTAAGTATGCTATAGTGGTAGTTAACTACTTCACCAAGTGGGCAGAAGCCAAAGAGCTCGTGCAAATCTCCACTTCAAAGGTACAAAATTTATGTGTGATAATATTCTTTGTAGGCTCAGAGTTCCACGACAAATAGTCACGGATAATGGAACCCAATTCACCAGCGAGTAGTTCATCTAATTTTGCGAATCGTTGGGGATCCAGAAGAGCTTCACAGCCGTGGACCACCCCCAAGCCAACGAAAAGGTCGAGACTGTCAATAAAATAATCAAACAGATCTTGAAAACGAAGCTGGAGGCCAAAAAGGAGGCTTGGGTAGACGAACTGCAAACGGTACTCTGGACTTATCGAACTACAGCTCGAAACACCACGGGGAAACCCCATTCTCAATGGTGTATGGGTCAAAGGCTATGATCCCAGCAGAGAATGAGATGACCAGCCATCGAAGGGCCACCTTCAATCCAAATGACAACGACAAGTTGCTAACTGTGAGCCTAGGCCTACTTGAGGAAGTGAGAGACACAACTCGCATGAGGGTTGCCATCTATCAACAAAGGGTGGCGCAGTATTACAATAGAAAGGTCCGGATTCAACGCTACAATGTCGGAGATCTAGTATTGCGCCTAATACTTCCTAGAGCTTGCAAAGCTAATGACGACACACTAGGTCTTAATTAGGAATGACCCTTTTATCATCAAGGAAAACTTGGAAAACAGAGCGTATCATTTGGAAAATATGGAAGGAGTTATTCTCCCACGAGCTTGGATGCGGACCACCTCTGTCCTTACTTCCAATGAATGTAATTGTTCTTACCTATGCTCCAAATTTTTATTGTAATTAGTTTTCATAATTCTAATTGGAATTTATGAATTTTCATTCATTCACTTTGTTCTTATTAGTATTCGATTGAATATCTTTAAAATTAGGGGTTGAGAAACCATGGTTTGTGAGCTGGGGCCCATTCATCTTAGTTACCGTGCTATAGTTTTTGCTTAACTGAGCATTCATCTTGGTCCCCCATCAGGTCGTGGTCTACGAGCTAAGAACCATTCATCTTGACCTAATGTCATGGTTTGGTACCTACTGAGCAACCACTTCCATTAGTAATTTCGAGCTAAGGTTCATTAGCTGGGGTCCTTTCATCTTGATTCAAGTCATGGTTTGCCACCCAGCTGGGTGTTCCTTTTCGGCTTATTTAAACTTGCAAAAAGCCATGGTATGTCAGCTAGGATCAGCCTATGATCCACCTAGACATACAGCTTGTCAATGCAAGTTGGAATTTCACTAGTTAGGGTCCTTTCATCTTAACTCAAGTCATGGTCTGCGACCTACCTGGGTGTTCCCTCTCAACCTGTTAAGATTGCAAAAATCCATGGTATGTTAGCTGGGATCAGCCTATGATCCATCTGGACGTATAGCTTGGCAATACCAGTTCAGCAAATGAGAGGCATGGAATGTTAGCTGAGATCGCAGTGCGATCTATCTAGACATATATCTTGGCAAGACTTTCAATATGACCCATATATTATTTCGTCAGGGTGTGTTATCTGAGGTTTACCTTGATTTGCCTAAGTATGGTTGTTTGCGACCTACTGGACATATATTGATTATTAATTGTTATGTCAATCAATGACGAGCTATTACAAGTTTGCTAAGTCGCGAGCTGGGAATTCTCAGGATCTATTTTAACTTATATTCGGAAGATTCATTCCAAGTTTACATTTTGAAGATTTTTTCAAGTTATACTCTTGAGCTTATCTCGGTATACAGAAGCTTCCTAGAGCTCGTTTTAAGTTATATCATGAAGATTGGTTCAAAGGTTATCCTGTCAAGTCTCGTTTAAACTCCAAGTTCGATTAGCTTGAATTCGTGGCAAGATTAAAGCAAAAGACACTTTTTCAGAAAATGTTGAATTTCATTAAACAAATACTTGTATTACAAAGCAAAAAAAAAAAAAAAAGAAGCAAAAAAGAAGTCCTAGCTAGAAGGAGCTGTTGCTTCAGTTGGATGGTCCTCAGCATTCGAAGTTGGTGGAACGGCCTCGCTTTGATCTTGTGAGGTGGAAGCTTTGGTAACCTTGGCAGCTTGAACCGCGAACCTTTTCACCTCCTCGATAGCCTCTTCACTAAAGAAAGAGAAGTCCATTTTTGGATCATTCACCCACAAGGTGAAAAGGAACCTTGAGCAGGTGTCGGACTCGGCCTCTTCACGTGCCTTGTCTATCCGAGCCTCCAGACTAGCCTTGATTTCATTGACGACCCTGTCTACCATCTGCTCGTACTTTTCAGCTCGGTCCTCAGCCAGCTTCAGCTCATCCTTCGCCTTCTATAGCTCTTCCCTGGCCTTATTTAGCTTGCCGATGAGATTGGAGTTCAAAGTCTCCCGTAAGATTTTCTCTTGGCGAAGCTTCTCTTTGAGGTCTTTATTCTTCTTATGCGCCTCTCGTAGCTGCATCTCTTGGCCTTCAATATTTTTCCAGACCTTAAGAAGCTCTGCGATGTGAGACTCTTTTTCCTTTTCGAGCTTCACCACCTCCTCCTTAAAGGCCACACTCGCTGCAGAATAAGCCTTGTACCTCGAATCCCAATGAACTCTCTCGCTACGATCTCAATGTCAAGAGGAGGTACGAGCCGGTGATCCGTAAGGAGCTCATTCGTGAGCTTGAGATCTTCTAAGCCTGACCCCGAAAAGGTCAAGGACCTCGACCTCTTTACCTGACAAGCTCGACCTCCTGCTTTCAAAGTCTGCACAATAGAGTAAGGATGTCAAAATATGTATACAAAATAAAATGATCTGTGCGAGCAAGTATGCACTTACCCGGGGTCAATGTGAAGCTGAAGTTTTGAGTGATAGGAGAGAGGGGAAAAAAAAGAAAAACCAATGGGACTTGTAATCGCCCACATTGGACTTCCCCTTGACTCTGCCTTGGGGAAGAATGGATTTATAGGTTGAAAGATGAGCTGTTAAGTAGTACAGCCCGTCCTTGACATTTTTAAAAGAAAAAAGAAATTTGATGAGTCTTAGTGATGAGGGAGAAAGGTCATTCCTAAGAAACAAAATGGCTAAAGAAGTGAGTTGGGCGTAAGAGTTTGGGGTCAATTGGAATGGTGCTAGCTTGAGCTCGTTCAAAAGGTTAAGAAGGTAGGGGGCAATAGGAAACCTAAACCCAGACTCAATGTGCTGGGGGCTAATGGCTATAAAGCCAGTTTGAGGATAGGCCGCATGACAGCTCGGAGAGGGGACAATCACTCGACAGTCCTTCGAGAAGCGAAAGTCCCGAGTGTAGGTCCCCACCACGTGGAATTTGGCTTTAGAAGGGAATCTCCTGAAGATCTCTTGCCCCTGGTTTTCTTCAGCGACCTGCTAGCTAACAATCGAGGTAGTTTCTGAAGTAGTTTCTTTTGCGACCTCCCCAGCTCACAAGCTCGCTCTCTCAGGGTTACTCATCTCTATCACAAGATAGTCTTCAAAATTGGAGGTATCGTCTTCTCCTATAATATGGTTGCAACACTTTTGACCTGAGTTCCTTTGAATAGAAATAGACATCTATAGTAAAAGAAAGAACAGTCAGGTCGCATCGACAGAACCAACAAACCCTAAAAATATCCCCTATTTATAAGGTCATGCGATTTGCAATGGGGTGCCACCTAGGGCGGAGGGGCTGAGACTACAAGCCTGGTACTTCATGAAAAACTAATTTTAAGGTCGTTAAGCCCGAAGGCTCGGAGAATACCTAATGAATCAATTCAAATTGGTGCACCAGAAAATGAGAGGTGACACCTATGGAATCAGGAAGACCAAAGAGCCAACGACGGTTAACTGACGATGGATGGCCTAACAAAAGAAATTTCAAGAAAGAGACAAATGACGCTAGAGACTTACCTATCACTGAATCTCTTGCCGGTGCGAGAACCTGGAGCAAGCTTCAGGCAGTGATAGCCACTTGAACGATTGAAGTCGGGAGAGCTTCGTTGAGAGTCTTTGAGATGAAGGAAGGCTAAAGCAAAATTTCAAAATGGCATGAAAGGGGAAATAGAATGGGCTCTCTACTATTTATATGTTTAGTTTGAACGATCCTAGCCATCGGATCAAAATGGCTTATGTCATGCCCCACACTTGCCAGATTACACGATGGCTTGTGGGTCCTATGATTATGATCATACGCAATAATAGGGGAACATGCATATTGAATGCGCCTCAAACAAGGCATGTGGCATGAAACGACATGATTTGAAGTGATTGGGCAAAAGTCTGAAAGGTGGATTGACAGTTGGAATAGCTGGCATACATCATCTCCCAGTCCGAAGATCGCACTACAACCTAGGGGGCTAATGTTATGGGTATTTTTCAAACCACTTCTTATGGGCTGGACTCGACCCAGTAGGCCAACCCAATCTCCTGAAACCCAATAGGCCCAAGGCCGAGCTTGTCAGAATAAGTTCACACGTCATTGAGATCCGAGCTTAAACTGCGGAACCAAATGAACTCTCAGCGATACTTCCAACTCGCTAGCCTAACCAAGTAAGCTCTTAGCGATGCTTCCAACTCGCTAGCCTAACCATTTAGCTCACATAACAACAAGACCGTGGAACAACCGGAGGCAGGGACCCACCTACTTTATCTGAGGCAAACCAGATCTCTAGTAATGCAGAATCCACTCCCAGTTTTATGGAATTGATAAGGACATTTTGTCCCCCGTGACATTATCCTTCCATTTATGGATTTTGTAAAAATTGTAAACACCTCACACTATAAATAGAGGTCAAAACACCATTATAAGGGGAGAGAATAATGATATATTATTACTCTATAGGAATAACCAGAGAATAGTCATGGACTAGGCATCATTATAGCCGAACCACGTAAAAACTTTCCTGTGTGCAATTTATTATTTGTTCCTCCTCTTTGCATTTGTGCTCATTATCTCATTGCAGGCCTACGAATCACGATCGGCCAACTTCGAACGTCGACACAAAATATCAACTACAATATCATCAAAGACTAGGATTTTTGTAGTGGAAGTATTTGTCAAATTGATGATGAGTTGATCATACAAATCTAGTAGACTTTGAAGTAAAAGTTTTGCACATTCATTTATCTCTATTTTATAACCCAAAGATATGAGTTGAGAAAATAGAGTATTCAAAATGTTGATGTGCTCTATCACTGAAATAGATTCTGATATCCGTAGAGTATATAATTTCCTCTCAAGAAAAATTTTGTTGTGAAGTGTTTTGGCCTCGTACAATTTTTTAAGATGATCCCAAATATCATTTGTCATTTTCTTCTCTTCTATACTAGACAATATCTCATCTGTTAGTGTCAAAAGAAGATTTGCAGCAACATTCCCGTCTATCTCATTCCACTTGTCATTATTTGTGAAGTCATTCAGCTTATCGTTGATGGCTGATAGGCAATTATCTTTTCTCAAGATAACTTTCATCTTCAACTTTCATAGTGAGAAATTTCTCCTGTTGAACTTTTCAATCTCAAATTTTGCTGCTATTGCTTCTATCAAAACTATTTTGAGCACAAAATTGTCTCTCACTATTTCACGTGAACAGTAATCGTATGTGTGAATAGTACCCCATACACAAGAAGAGTACCCAGTACCTTCCAAAAGAGTGATTAATAATCTAACTTATTTTTTATGTGGATGATCTACTTTTATAGTGGCAATCACAGAACATAACGATAAGTAGATATATAAACACCCCAATGTAGGCTCGAATACCACTTGTTGAGAAATAACACAAGATTAGAGCAAAGTTGTATCTAATAATTTGAGAAGAATAATTGGACATACAGATTTTATATGGAAAATCCCTAAACAAATCAAGATAAAATTCAGAGGTAAGAATAGAAGAATTTACTATGAACAATAATAGGAGTTACAACTTTCTCTCTAAATCACAAGGAGATAATAACAACAATCTCTCTTGAAAATGGGGGAAACACACTCTTAATAATTCTACCTCTCTATTTTTCTCTCTATGAGAATAGGATACTTAGGATGCTTGGGATTCTTAGTGTAAGCACCCCCGCCCGGATATCCCAGCCGCCCGGACTATCTGAACGGGAGCGCCTACGGAAGGGAAAAAATAATGAAACACGAGACAGAAATACCCTGGCATGCATACTCAAAGATGAGAGCAACAGAAGCGAAGCAAAACACATGCATGCACTACGGGAACCCTGCTAGCATCGCGGTCACCAGATAAATAAAAGAATACAAACTCTTGTGCCGACACACACGAGACACGAGATATGACCAGGCACAGTCAGAAATAAAAGAATAGACCCTACACAACCATCAGAGTTGACAGAGGTTGACGAGACTGCCTGTACACCATACCGACTCGGTCGCTAGACGCTGATTCCCCTGCTCGGACCCACGCTGGCACTACCTGGAATGATGGAAAGCAAAGTAAGTTCAGAGACCCAGTAAGCATAAAGAAAAGAAAGACTGAAGGCTGAACATAACCAGAAAACTCTCCCCAAAATAAACCCCCAGGTACACACAAGCCATGAGACGCTACAACACAGCAGTATAGCATAATAAAAGCACATACCGGTCCTTGGGGCCCACACAAGACACACGGCACCCAAGTCCCATACCAACCTGCCGCTGCCCTGAAAGGCAACAAATATCTCCACAAACCTGCGCGCACAATCCCGGGTCGGTACTCCCGTCACCCGTATCCGTTGGTACTCCCGACAACCGAGCCATAGGCTCCCTCGGAACGGTACTCCCGTCCGAGAACTAAATACTACCAGTATCCATGCAATTCACATAGAAATGCAATGGCGTAGTGAGCATCAACGTGATACAAGACGCCCATACATTCAGGCATCAGGCCATGCTCCGCCCACATAGTAAACCACACGCCATGCATATGCCGTGCTGGATGCAACCTAACCAAGCTAGAATGTCCGTGTCCAAGCATACTCAATAAATGAATATCCCAACATGCATCCCGTACCCATGTGCATATCAAATCATGAACAGTAATACAAGGTATCTAACCATGCAGTAAATCACATACCGGCAGAGCTAGTCAGCAGTGCGTGGCACCGGTCAACGGCCAGTGACTAGGGGTGTCCACCCAACGGTCCACTTCAGGGCCGTACCGTAGTCTACTCCAACGTCACCAAACGGTTGACCCCTGCCCAACTGCTCAATAGCTCTAACCAAATCATAAGTAAATCCGAGAAAAATCGTAAATAAAACCCGCACGACTAGGAACCTAGTTCCCCAACTGGGTTCAACATCATTCCGAAAGGAATGGGGGCGGTACAAACCCCCGTAGGCTCACAACGAATAAAATTATAGAAGCCTTAGATTTAATTTAAATTAAAACAAATGAATGATAGTTCAACCAATAAGGCAAGGTGCCGAATTAAAGTAAGGGAGGTGATAAAATACAGGAAATCACGGGGTCTTCTACGGGAATTAAAGATCAGGAAGAGAGGGTTAAGAGCTTGCCTTTACACGGCCGTTCCTTGCTTTTCTTACGCACCCGCTGCGAAGTAAACGTTCGCTGGCAATAAATAAAATCGCGACTTTAATTAAATAAATCTACCGTGTAATATAATTAATTTAGCTATTTAAAATCCCACGTAAGCGCACCACAATTAAAATCTCAACGAGTCTCATATTTATTTTAAATTAAATCACGCTAATAAAATCCTCGAAGCCAGCTTAATAAATTAAATTTAAATCAAACGACTCAAATTTTCATAATTAATAAACGAATCGAAACAGACGAAGGGAGGGTATAAAATATGAGAAATCATAGGGTTTCTCACGGGAATTAAAGAACACGAGGAAAGGGGTTGGAACTTGCCTGAAATTAGCTGATTCCGACCTCTCTCAAGCTCCCGAGGCAAATTAAATCATTTCCTAGCAAATAACACAACCAGGATCCAAATTAATTAATTTTAATCGCGTAAAATTTATAATTTAAACGTAACATGCTTCTACAAATTTTTACCCACGTACCTGATCACTTTCCATGCCGAAAAATCCCAAAATCTCTTATTTTCCCTTAATTTCTTCATTTTCTTTTATTTTCTTCTTCTTCTTCTTCTTCTTCTTCATTTTTTCTTCCCGCGGTTGCTGTCTCCTTCTTCTCCTCCATGGCGCGCACGCCTGCGCGCACCAATGCCGTCCCCTGCAGCCTTCGCTGTTGCCTCCGCAAGCCATCGCGCGCCACCGCGCACGCCTGCTGGCCGCTGCTGCTCGCGTCGCTCTGCCCCGCTGCTGCTTCCTCGCTCGGCTGCCATGGCCGAGCTCACTCGGAGCTTCCATGGCTACCACCTCCCTCTCTTCCTCGTTCCATCTCTCCCCCCCCCCCCTCTCTCTCTCTGTCTCTCTCTCTCTCTCAATCTCTGTCTCTCCCTTCCTCTCGGCCGAGCTTCCATGGTTGAAGCTATATCAAGCCTCCCTCCTTCTCTGTTTCCGGCCACAACTCTCAATGTGAGAGAACAATTCAGATTTTTTTGGCCCCTGTAGATAGCTTGGCCTCCAAGCTCGCGCACCACAGCCACAAAAAAAATACACAATTTAATTAGTTTAATTTAATTTAATTAATTTCACTTATTATTTTTATGAATATATATATATGTATATGTGTATTTATATATTATTTTAAATTAAGTTAACATAATTTACACATTGATTAGTTTTGGGATATTACACTTAGAATGCTCAACAAATGAGCCACCCTTACACGTTAAAAATGCGTTGGCACTACATGTCTTTCCTTTATTAAATTTTGCTACTTGAGTCCTCAATTTGGATTTGGCTGCTGCAAAAGTCAATATTATAGCTACTGTTCGAAAATAAACATTCCAATTGCTGCTTCCAATTCTTCCTCTTTGTCTTCTTGCAAACTTTTCAAAAGAAAGGTTGCACCTCCATTTTGACTTTCTTCTTTCCTTTTTCACATATCTCAGCTCAACAATACTTTGGATCAAGGGCCTGGGTTTTCGGGTTGCCCACATATGGGTGGTTTGCAGGATGAATTAGGTGGTATTGCAAAACAACAATCAAACCAAGCCGCTTTGACTGAGGAAGATATTGGTCATCAAGATGTACATGCAAACAATAGTGAAGTGCCTCTGTCAAAATCTTGATAGCAATGTGACTCCAATCGTCAGCCATCTCTGATTTATTCAAAGGAGAGGAAGATTCAGGATAACAATAATAAATTTGCTTATAGGAAGGGCACTACTATCCGGCCCTAAGACTATGGAGGATGGGATTCCAACAATAAAGTTACCATTGGAAGTTATTGAAGATAACACGACCTATTGGATGAATTTGAGTGGGCTATTTTATTAAAAAACGCCCTTCGTTTCTGGTGATTCAATCTATTGATATGAAGCTCTAGAAGCGTTATGGACTTATTGAGGTAATCTCTAATAAAGAAGGCTTTTATTTCTTTCACTTCAACACTCAAGACCTTATGTTGGGTGTGCCCATGGCACTTTGTTGGTAGGCTTTATTGTTGAAATGTTGGGAACTTGTGATGATCATTTCTTAGGATTCCCATACATCTATTCCAATGCGGGTTAAGATTTTTAATGTGCCCTTGGAGGGATAGTCTTTTAAGGGTATTGCTATTATTGCTAATGGGTTGGGCAAACATCTTCATGCCGACCCTATGACTAAAGACTGGACCAAGTTGGGGTATACTCAGGTATGTGTGGAAATGCATGTGTCTTTGTCATTTCTGAAATATTTTCAATTAGATTAGGACTTGGATGATTTCACAAATGAGCCAAAGATTGCTCGTCTCCCAGTAGAGTATTAGTGGTTGCCCTCTGTGTGTACTATTTATAAAGTTTTTGGTCACAATGTCTCTAGATGCCTTAAAACTCCTTGACCAGTTCAGGCTGAGCCAAGTAATGTCCATGGTACTCAGTCTATTCCAGTGAATGCTAAGGGAATGGTAGTTGAAGGTCTTAATGAAAAAGAGGTTAATAAGCAATCGGATTCTACCAAGAAGGCCCCCTCATGTGTCATTATTTGAAAAAAAAAATGCTACTTGACCCGAATTAGTTGACGTACAAGATGACTAAAAGTATTAAAAGATAAAAACACCCTTACCTTAAAATTGCTGCTTCACCTCAAAATACACGTCCAAATAAAGTCGGGCAGACTTCATCATGGATGAAGTCCGCCCAAACTGAACGAGCGGACTTCAACGGCGGACTTCAACTATGTGGGCGGGTTATTGGGTAGATGAAGTCTGCTCGCCCAGCAGCGGGCGGACTTCATTCAAATTGAAGTTCGCCCGCTGCTATGTGAGCGGATTTCGTTTTAATTATTTTTTATATTATAATTTAATTTAATTTTTATATTATAATTTTAATTATTTTTTTTATTTTTATTTTAATAGCAATGTGTTGGGCGAATTTCATCTTAGATGAAATCCGCCGAACCTTGACCGAGCGGAATTCGTTCCGTTCAGTCATTTCATGCGTGAATAATTCGAGAGCACAACTCTATTTGAAATTACTGACCATGCGACTAAGGATGCTTCTGTCAAGCCAAATGAGGTGTGGGATTTGATGGCTAATAGATTCTCCTTGGGGGAATTGACCCAAGGAGAATTGAGAACTGAACCAAAATTTGAACACTCGATACTTCTGGAGTCATTTGAAATCCTTCAATTTTTCATAATTTGGACCATATTCAAATCCTTTTTATAAAATAATAGTCAACCATTGAATTTTAAATTTTAAATTCTAAATCCCAAAATAATGGGATCAAACAACTCATCCAAACACAACTTTAGTGATATTTTACTTAGTGATATATTAGAGATATTTTTAAGAAATAAGAAAAATTCTTCAAGAATGACCCTAATAGCATTTTGTATATAAAAAAATGGTATGACTGCTTAAACAGATTATTATTATTTTTTAAAAGAAATTGATATTTAATCTGATTGTAGTTTTTATTTAAAAAGCACATAATCATCCTCTTAACTCTAAATATTTTATTAGTATTGTTAGCACTTGAATCGTACACTCTAGAAAAGGTGGTACATCCTTACACAATTTTTATTTTCTATTATTTGGCATAAAAATTATTTTTCAAGAATTATCTATATGTATGGATAAGGGAGAAGTTTTGAACTATTTTTATTTATATATCTACCCATAAGATCCTTTCCTAAAAGAGCCTATCATAATATGCCACATATCTTACTAATTAAAGTATACCAGGTGCATTGTCAGTTAGGGGTCAGTTGGGGGTGTGACACATGACCTACTGTCTTTTTCTACCAGGAAACATTTATTATCAGTGATTGCCAAGCGCCCAACAATGATAAGAATTCATTATCCTATTTAACTTTTTTTTTGGCATATACAATTTTTTTTTATTAACATATTATCACAAGTGTTATTTGCTCTTTGACCCCATAATTTTAATAAGAGATATAAATCAAAAAATTCAATAGCTAATTTTTATTTCTAGCCTCTCTCTATTAACCTGAAGGTAGTCTAATATTTTTCTAATTTTCAAAATAATTCATGACTGTTGAGTTTTCTCTCCTGATCAGCACTCGAACACTAAATTTGAAAATTCAAAGAGCAATTCTCCAACGATTCTTTCTTTGCCACTTAATGTATGTCGTGGGGACTATACACTCCTTGTATCACATAACAGCTCAAGTGACAAAATTTGGAGCAAATAATTCCCATAACCCCATAGCAAGCGCGACTCAAGTGGAATTAAAATAAAATTATTTTAACAAAATAAATGAACAATGACATGACAACAATAATCATAATGTGGAAAAGGTGGTGATCACCCATCATTTAGAGTTAGTGATTAAATCTTGTCACTCATGAGATGCACAAGTATTAATAAGTAATCATAACAAATGAAAAAGGATAATCACCCGGCACTTGGAGAGAGCAAATATATGACGACAAATAATAAGATGATTACAAATCAAAGTAAACAAAGGATGACCGAAACAATAAAATGATTATAAAACTAATAAATTATTTAACTCTATCACCCACCACTGGAAATTTAATATTTAGTACCAAATTCCTAAAATTTTTAAAGTTCTAAAATTAAAGGACGAACTCTTGAAGAGCGTAAATGTTGAATGTTCACTTCTTGACAAGTAATACATTCAGGTAATGTTTTATGTGCCTAGTTTAGTCTGTAAATTAAGTATAGTTTTAATGAATTTGAGTAACAAATTTTGAAGTTTCTATATTTTAAAAATTACTCAAAATATGCATTAATAATCTTTGTGTATAATATTTTGGAGCTTATAAGATATAAATTATTATTGATGCTGTAGAGTCGATCACCCTTTTCTTTCTCAAACCAAGTATCTACAAAAAGGGACATAGACTCGCTCCTCTGTGATCACTTCGATACTCAAGTCAATTCATAAGGTTATGAAACTGGAATACTTAGTAGAAACATAAGCTTATCTTGGTCGCTTGAATTTATAAGGTGATTCTCCCATCTTATTAAGATAAGACATCTCCTTTTGAATTAGAGATCTCCTCGATGCGTCAGAGGAATTCTTGTTGGACTTTCCTTTGTTGGCGAACTGAAAAACTACCTTTCGAACCTTCGGGATAAGGATTTTGTCCCTTGCGAAGCCATGGTCTCGGTGGAATGGATATGGTGATTGATTTCCGAGAAGCTTGGGATAATCCCCGCCCTCATGAATTTCAGAGTGATGGTTGAGCCCGAGGATGCCAGGAAGTCCTTGTTGAGCAAAGGTTAGGATTGCCAGTCATTCTGTTGGGACGGGTCTGCCACGTGTCTATCCAGATTTGGGCTAAATTGTGACTTTGGCTTGGTTCTTTAGCGAACATGTGTCTTTGCTATCATTGGCTGATTTATAGGGGTATTGGGGTAATTATGAGCCCAAGGGCATTTCCCTCATCACTTGCCCCCCCTCCCCACTCCTTGAGCCATTTAGCTTCAAAGGCTCAAGGAGTGTCGAAGTAGAGCTCAGCCTGTACCTTGGAAGTTCTTAAGTCGAGGTGGAGCTCAGACAGTACCTTGGAAGTTCTTAAGTCTATCATCCTGAAAGAGCTTGACTTCCGTGTTATCCTTAAAGTCTTTCTGAGGGTTCAAGCATAATGCGTTGATTATCTTCGAGGCCAAGCTCACTTTCCCTTTGAAGGCTGAATTCTAACAAGGAGTTTTGTACTTCCACCGAATCGCTTGTCAATTTTCCTCGGGGTTGACATCGGTCTTTTTTGCTGTTGTCCAAATTTTCTCTCTTGAGACACACAATTCAGGGCAATTAATGCTCATCATTGCCTGTCTCTTTATTCTCCACCCATAAGGCTTTACTACGTGACTCTTGCCCTTCTGTTCATTCCTTCCCCCTTATCTCTTTTGCAATCTTGTTGCTCTACTATGTGTAGATTTTCCTTCTCTTCTTGGCCCTCCCTTATCTTTTCTTTCTTTATCGTTTCTCTTCCATGGCAATTATCGAATCTGGAAGACTCAACTCAGCTGGCACAAAGCTAATCAAGTGGGAAATTCACCCTGCCTCTTCCATTCCATGCTAAAGAATGAGTGAGTCGGAATGCCGGCATTTTATAAAGAAATACAACATTCCAGAAAATTGGGAGGTCGAGTTTAACACTCATTTGAGGGCGTGCCATCCCGTTATCGGCCATGTCTGTGTCTACAAGTGCGCTTTGACAGGGCTTTCGCCTGCTACCCTGGGGGAGGGTCATGTCTCTTCTTCAACATCTTACCATCGTTCTGGTTGAGCTATCCCTTTTTACATGGAGGTATTTGATGGGTTTCATCGCTATCTGTAGCCTCGCCTGGGTATACCCCTCGGGAGAGCTATTCGATTACTTCTTTACCACCAACCGCGATCCAGGAGGTTGGATTTCTATTTCCCCGAGGGTCGTGAAAGAAGGCTCTCTCCTTGTGATAAAGGAGCGCCCTAGAACCGAGGCCACATCCCTCATGTATTCTAGGGGTTCCAAGGATTCAGATGATTGGAAGGAGAGTTATGCCTTCATTCGCCCTCGGGACTCAGACTCTACACAAGGGGTCCGGTCCGTGTACAACGGATGGACCTTGGACATCAAACATAAGTGTTCAAGCATCGAGACTATTAAGGATTCGACTGTTAGGATCTTGAAGGTCAGCGGGGACTGGAAGGAGGACTAGTTTTCAAATCCAACCCTTGCCAATGAAAGCCTGGACGATGGGAGCTATAAGTGTTAGCCCCTATCTTTTCTTTTTTTTTTTCCTTACTTCATTATTCTTTTTGTCATTGCCGGACATTGATTTCGTTCATTTTTTCTACACAGTTGAAGATCTCTAGGAGATATCTTACTTGCTTGTTACCAAGGGGATGGTTTTAGATTTCCCTGAAAACAAAGGGCCTTCAGCCCCTGCGAAAATGAAGAAAACAACTGAGAAGGCTCTTAAGACTTCCCAGGGTAAAGGATATCATATTCATTCTAAGTTGAAAAGGACGGCCGAGGGAGACCCTAAGACCTTCTAGGAGGTCCCGAAAAATAAGGTTGAGGTTCGCCCGAGGAGCCTTTCCTCTAAATCCCAGGCTCCAAAGAATAAAAGGGACCCCCAACCTTCCCATCTATCGACAATGTTTTCTGCCTTATCTCAAGATCCATTCGGAGGTGATGACGAAACAATTTCCCAAGTTCTTAAGGCGGTTAGAGCGGAGGCCCAAGGAGATCAGCCATCTACAAGTATGGAGCCAACCTTAATGCACCCCTGCCGTCCCAATTCCTTCTATTTTTAGGACTGTACTAATGTCTCTATCACCAGAGGGCCACCCAAAATTGACAGGGAGAACTTCATTGGAGGAGATCGTGGTGCTATCCCCTAAGGAGATTCTAGCCCAAAAGGCAAAGAGGAGAAGGGTTGAAAGTCCTACCCCCACTTCTTTTTCGGTCAAAACGACTAAAGTCCCCTAGGTAGCCGAGGCTTTTATTAGTGTCCTAGTGGCTCCATGACTGCACTCTCACCCTGCAATTAAAACACAATAAAAACAAATCATAATAAAACTTTTATATTTTTTTTTATTTTAGTGAGAGGTTTATACTCGCCAGTGTACGAGTGCAGTTGTAGTCCAAATTTACATTTATATTTTCTGGATGAATCCAGATCATCCACTGAGAGATTTATTTATGGCAAAAGAAAAAGAATGTCACACACACGCACACGCATTTGGACAAATTGGCAACAAGGTTTTTTATGGGTTTTTTTAGACAACAGATACTAGAAAATAAAGTAAGGCAGAAATTGAAATAAACATTAAACGTAAAAATATGAATTTGGATAGTGCTTGAGTTAAGACAATTTCAGTACCAACCCGTTGATTCCTAAATTTTAGCATAAAAGATTAACAACATTAATTTAATTTCAAATATGAGGGTTTGTTATTAAATGTAATTAGAGATGATGATAGTTCTAGTTTAAACAATCCCCATACATGATATGCGGGATTCTAATTTAAGCAACTACCATAAATCCAATTACAATTAATATACAAAACAACTAAATTAATCATCCGGGTTTGGGTATGATAGCGTTTCCAGTTCTAGTAACTCTCATACATGGCATGAAAGCTCTAAGTTAGGCTTACGCTCCAATCCAAACCTAGTGATTTCTTAATAATTAAGACACACTCATACTGAAATTTAAATTAATGTTATTCATTTAAAGCGCAGCTTTCTTTGGGAATCATTGATATTGGACACTGTCCTTGCCTTAACCCAAAATTAGATTTAGCTACTCATCTCCATTTATAAATTAATTGACAAGAATTTAAATGACATAATTTGAATAACAGAATTTAAATGACGGGAATTAAAATAGTAAAAACTAACCGGCCATTTAGGCGGTGAACATTTAAATGACAAGAATTAAAATTGCAGAAATTTAAAGACATAAACTAACTGGCCATTTAGGCGGTGAATAATAAAGTAATAATAAATGACATAAGAATTTAAAAGAAGAAAGGAAGTAAGTAAGATCACAAGAGAGAATACTAAAGAAAAGGGGAAAGAACAAGAACAATTCTCAAAGAGAGAATTATAAGGAAACAACTAAACTTTGATTCAAGAATAATAATCACACTTACAAATGCAATCAAGTGAGCTATTTATAGGCCACAAGATGCAATACAAACCACACAATTTCAATTATTCAATTAGACATAATTATATCTAATGGACACTCACACACTTAAAGTTAAATGGATTTTAGCTATAATACACACCTAATATTAAATAGATTTTAGCTAAAATACATACCTAATAAAACACTCATAAAGTTAAATGAATTTTAGCTATAATATCCACCTAATAGTTAAATGGATTTTAGCTAAAAAACACACATAATAAAGTTCTCACATAAAAAAATAAAAATAGATTTCTATAAATTGGTTTTTAATCTTCATTAGGATTAAAAATAATCCTTGAACCTTCTCCAAATAATATCTTCCATGGGTTGCTCAAATTGGGCCTTAATTCTTCATGGGCTTGAATTCTTCATGGACTTTAATTTTTCATGAGCTTGATTTCTTCATGGGTCTAATTTTTCATGGGCTTGATTTCTTCATGGGCTTGAATTCTTCATGGACTTGAAGTCTTCATGGCTACAAAAAAAAAATAATTTAATGTTATTAATAAATTATATATTATATATATGTATTACACATGGCACATATATATATATTAGATTATATTATATATATATTACATGCATGCATATAATGATGTATATGTATTATATATAATTTTATATATTATTATTATTTACTTTAGAACTTCATTTCATTCATCTTTCAATTTAAACTTGCATATAACCATAAAATATATATTAATATCTAATTTAAGCCATTTTTAAGATCAAAAGAAGGGTATAATTATAACAAAATTTTTTCAAAATTAACCACTAATCACTCCACCCGTCTCCTCAACTCCTGCCACCAAATCTGGAGTAGAAATTTTGCACCCAGCAGTTTCCAGCATTTCACCTACCCCTGGCGGCATAGATTACTATGCTGAGGCCCTGAAGGTAATGTTAGTTTCTTGATTCTCCTTCAGGTTTTTCCTATTTATGAAACCAGGCTTTGATAATCATTCTCTTTTTTTCTTTTCTTTTTTTTGGCAATGTCTCTCGACCTTCAACGAATTCAATGGCCCGATGAGAGTCAAAACTTCTGGCTCACATTACGGCCTTAGATTCTGAAGTCCAGAGGCTTCGAGAGTCTGAGGCCCTCTCCTCTAAGCTGGCTGATCTTGAGCACAATGTACGTGTCCTCAATAAATCCATTGAATTAGCTCGAGTTGAGGCAAAGATCGCCAACGAGGCTGAGGCTCAAGCTCTTCAGGACATGGAGTTGGCACAAAAAGCGATGCTGAAGGCAAATTAAGCCAACTCCAGGCTCGGGGAGGAGTTAGATGGGGTGAAGGCTGCAAATAAAAAGCTCAAAGAAAACATAAAGAGGTTGACCTCAGAGCTAAAAAAAGCCAAAATGAGCTATGTTGAAACAATGGAGTCTACTCCCAGTACAAGAAGGATCTTCAAGTGGCTAATGGGAAGCTTCGATCCTCCATTGAGGATGCTCGCATGGCTTTTCAAAATGGTCACGAAGAATTCCATAATTCCAAGGCTTATGCTATGGAGTTAGAGAGAGTTCTTCAAGGCAGATTCGAGTATATGAAGAAGCTCGCGAATGAACGCTTCCCAAACTTGGACGTGGACTCCATTACCTTCGATGCCTCAGCCGCTTTGTCCTCTCTAGAATAGATGCATTTTATTTGTAAAATCTTAATAAAATCCAACATTGACATTTTCTTCTTCCTTCTTTCGCTTGTTTTTCGAAGCTTACAAAATTTTCATCATTTCCATTTTTAATCTTGAAAACTGAATGTTGCCAGCATTAATTAACCACTCGTTGAGAAAGATTTAAATGTCCCCACCTTAACCATTCAGATGCACTAGAACGGGCTCTACCGTTATCAAGAGCAAAGAAATAATTTTTTGCATAGCAATTTTTTGGTGAAGGTCTCGAACCTTCGGCCCTCACTGGATGTTATTCTTGGAACTGGGGGGGTTACATCTAACCCCTTTTTTTTCTGGGGGTAATCCCCCGAACTAGTCATTTCTTTATTAGGGGTGGTCCCCCAGGGATCGTACTAGCTTAGTTGGTCGGGGGTTCGGGGCTCCCAAGGATCACATCTGATCCTTTTTCTTTTTATCAGGGGTTCGGAGACCCGAGGATCACATCTGATCCTTTCTCTTTTTATCGGGGGTTCGAAGACCCCGAGGATCACATCTGATCATTTTTCTTACTTGGGGGTTTAAAAACCCCTGAGTTATCCCTTTTTTTTTTTTTTTTTTAGTTAGGGGTGGTCCCCTGGAACTTTTGTCGCGAGGAACCAAACTAATGGAAGAATAAATTTAATCTGAAAATCACAACAAGAAGGAATATTATTGATAAAACTTCCTCAAATTTTGCACATTCGAAGTATTTTTTACGAGTATTCCCTCCAAGTTTTCGAGTTTATAAGAGCCAGGACTGAGGGCTTCCACTACTCTGTATAGGCCCTCCCAATTAGGTGTCAACTTATTTGTCTCCTGAATGCTTTGAACGTCTACTCGCCGCAGCACCCAGTCTCCAAGAAGGAAACTTTGATCCTTAACCCTTCGGTTGTAGTACCTCTCAATACATTGATTGTAAGCAGTATGTTGAACCCTTGCTTGATCATGGAGTTCACCAAGAAGGTCTAAATTATTTCTCAGATTTTGGTCATTGGACTCTAGGTCGAAATGCTCCACTCTGAGTGTTGGTACCCTTATTTCCACAAGGATTAGAGCTTCTGAACCATGACATAAACTGAATTGGGTCTCGCCTGTAGACACCTCCGTCGTGGTTCGGTAAGACCATAGAATACTTGGTAATTCATCCACCCAGCTTCCATTCGCTTTGTCCACGCGGGCCTTTAGGCCATGGAGTAAGGTTTGATTGGAAAGTTTGATTTGGCCATTAGCTTGCAGGTGAGCCACCGATGTGAAATGCTGCCTTATTCCCAATTCTTGGCATCATTTCTGTACTGATCGGTCAGTGAACTGAGTGTAGTTATCTAAAATCAAGACTCGAGGGACTATGAACCAACACACTACATTCTTCCACAAAAATTGCTTAACTCTCTGAGCAATAATAGAGGCCACTGGTTCCACCTCAATTCATTTTGTGAAATAATCTATGGCCACAATGAGATACTTAACTTGTCCAAACACTGGAGGGAAAGGACCTAAGATATCGATGCCCCACTAAGCAAAAGGGCAAGGGGTAACCAGATGGGTTAAAGTGACGGCTAGTAGATGGACCAGGTTGGAGGTTCGTTGGCATCTCTCACAGGCTCTGACCAACTGCTCCAAATCTATCGCCATCGTTGGCCAATAATACCCTTGCTGGAGAGCCTTCTGACAAAGGGTTCAGGCCCCAATATAGCTTCCACATATTCCTTCGTGAATCTCTCTCAGAATGTAGTCTGTTTCTCAAGGTCATATACACTTCAGTAAGGGTTACGAGAAGGACCTCTTATAGAGCTCCCCATCAACAATCATGAATCTTCGGGCCTTTCTCTTAATTTCTCGAGCTTCTAAATCGCCTTCGAGAAGTTTTCCATCTTTTAAATATAGGTGTAGAGGATCCACTCAACTTGGTTCGATATTAACACACATTTGTTCGGCCAATTCCTCGATGCTCTTTCGCAATAAAGACTCAATTCGAATCTCACAAGAGCTTGTAGGAAAAGAGGACAAAGCAATTCGGGATAAAAGATCTGTTTTAACATTCATATCTCGAGGAACGTATTCCACTTTTACTAACTGAAAGTGGGCCATCAGTTCCTTGGCCATAGCTAGATATTTCACAATGTGCCCTTCCGAGCCTCGTATTCTTCGTTTACCTGTTACACCACCAAGTTAGAGTCCGAACTTACTTCGATTCGTTATACTCCTAGCTGCTTAGCAAGTCTTAACCATCTAATAGGGCATCATATTCTGCTTCATTATTGGACACCCGAAACTCGAAGTGCAAGGCATAGGGTCAAGGCTTCTAATCATCAACCCTACTCCACTACCGCCTGAAGTTGAGCTCCCATCTACGGCCAATGCCCATGGCCTTTGGTCTTGCTTAAAAGGCTCCTGAAATTTGACCCCCTTGGGGATAAAATCTACCAACGTTTAGGCCTTGATAGCTAAACGAGGCCTATATTTAATATCAAAAGTTGTCAATTTTATTGCCCACTTCAACATTCTTCTTGAAAGCTCTAGCTTACAAAACACCTAACTTAATGGTTGGTTAGTGAGCATAATAATGGTATGATCCTGAAAATAGGGTCGAAGTTTTCTCGCTGAGATTATCAAGGTGAATGCTAACTTCTCTATGGGGGAATACCTAACCTCAGCCCTGGTCAACTGCTTACTAGGATAATAAATAGGTCTTTATCTTTTATCTTTTTCTCGAACCAGCACCGAGTTTACGGCCTCCTCGACCACCGCCAGATAAAGATATAGAGGTTCCCCTTGCTGAGGTTTGGTGAGGACCGGGGGTAAAGTCAGATGTTCCTTAAGCCTGTTGAAAGCTTCTTAACACTCATCGTCCTAAACAAAGTTCTTTGCCTTCGACAAGACTTTGTAAAATGGAAGACCCTTCTCAGCTAACCGAGAAAGGAATCTCCCTAAGGCTGTCATTCTTCCTATCAAGCTCTGTACTTCTTTGATGTTCCTCGGGGATGTCATGTCTATAATGGCTTTAACCTTTGCTGGGTTCACTTTAATCCCCCGGTGATGAACTATATAGCTTAGGAATTTTCCTGCAGAAACTCCAAAAGCACATTTGATGGGATTAAGCTTTACATGGAACTTACGGAGAGTTTGAAAGCATTCTTCCATGTCGGCTGGATGATGTTGTCGTCTACGTATGCCTCCATATTTCAGTCCAGATGATGCTGAAAAAGCTTATTCACCAGACGCTGGTAGGTGGCCCCAACATTCTTTAACCCAAACGGCATTACGGTGTAACAAGAAGTTGCTTTATTAGTGATGAACGTCATCTTCTCCTGGTCTTTGAGGTGTAATAGAATTTGGTGGTATCCCTGAAAGGCATCTAGGACACTCATCAACAAACATCCAGTCGTACCATTAATTAAGGAATCTATCCGAAGAAGAAGGTAACTATCCTTCGAGCAAGCCTTATTAAGATTGGTGAAATCAATGCTAAGCCTTCACTTACCATCTCCCTTGGGTACCAATATCACATTGACCAACCATTTGGGATAATCTACCTCCCGAACGTATTGCGCCTTCATCAGCTTCCCCATTTCTACCTCAATTGCCTTGGCCCTTTTCGGAGCGAAACTTTGCTTCTTCTATTTGATAAGTTGGAAACTCGAGCATATTCCCAACTTGTGCGTCATAACCTTCGGGTCAACCCCCGGCATGTCTTGAGCTATCCATGCAAAAATATCAGCATATTGCCGAATGAAGGCTAAAATTTGACCCCTTATGGGGTCCTTCAATTCAACCCTTATCTATATACACTGGTCGAGATAGTCCTCCTTCAGAGACACTTCATCAAGCCTATCTACTGGCTCTGCCATCTTTAGGTCCTCTGGCCCCTCCAATAGGAGGCTAATGGCTGGTAAAAGTTCCCTTGCTTTTTCTTCATCTAAGTCCTTTTATAATAAGAAGTTTCTTCTTGAATTGGATTCTCTTCTATTTTCCTTCACGGGGTCTCAACACCCTAAGCCACGCCTATGGATGCCATGTAACATTCTCTGGCCGAACACACAAGTCTCCTCGCACTTCTCCTACCCCATTAGTCGTGGGGAACTTCACCACCATGTGATAGGTGCTGGGAACAACCTGAAGAGCATTGAGGCCCGACCTTCCCAGAATCATATTATAAGTTGAAGGCACATCCACCACCATGATATCCAACATGACCTGAGAGGTTCGGGAACCCTTACCCAAGACCAATGGAAGCTATATAACTCCATCAGAATACACTACTTCATCGTCAAATCCTACTAAGGAGACACGGGCCGACCTTGACTTGCTTTATCTGGTATCCCATGCCCAAGAAGGCTCGTCTATACAAAATCTATGAAGAATTGCCTGGATCTACCAGAACCCGCCGAAGCTCCCATTTTGCAAGCTTAGCAGTAATCACCAGCGGATCTTTTTGATTAGGATACCCCGAGAGGTCATTATCTGAAAAAGAGATGTCTCCCCTCTCCTCGACCTCTTTACCTCCGAAGTTTAGCCCTCTACAGAATCCTCCTCAGTCTTCGCCCCTGGAACTTCCCCTGCTGCGAGGGTATGAAAAACTAGTGGTGTTGGATGATCTTCTTCCGCTTGAGGCAATCTATCCCTTTGAGGTGAATTTTGAACGCAATCTTACCCATTAGCTCAGTCCCGCCTAGGAGGAGGACTTCGCGTACGCCGCTCTCGCCCCCTTCTGGGATCCACTTCCCTGGTTACAAAACTCCTAAGGAAACCCCAGTTAATGAGCTCTTGTATTTTTTCTTTTAACTAGTGACATTCCTCCGTATCGTGGCTATGATCCCGATGAAAATGACAATATTTATTCATGTTCCTCTTATTGGATGGTGCCCTCATAGGCAGCGGTTTTTTCAAATAGTCCTTGTCCTCAATAGTAGCAAGGATCTCCGCTCTAGGAGCATTCATGGGAGTAAACCCACTCGGTTCCCACCAAGGACGGGGCTTCTCTTTGCGGTCCTCCCTTCTGCCTTCACTCTTATGCTCTTCGATATGTTTCTTTTTCTCCTTCTTCTTAGTATACTCAGCTCTTTTAGCCTGCATGACCTATTCAACGTTGATACTTCATCGCATAGCCAAGAATATCTGTAAACGTAAGAGGGGGAGTTTTAGCCAATGAATGAGCAAAAGGGCCGGGCCTTAAGGCATTTTGAAATGCCATCATTGCGACACTCTAGTCAAAGTTCTCAATGCTCAAAGCCTCAATATTAAATCTCGAGACAAAATCCTTCAAGGACTCACCCTGGCTCTACTTTAGGTTGACGAGAGCCATAGTAGATCTCTGATACCTCCGAATAGGAGCAAAGTGGGCTAGAAAATTACTCCAAAGCTGCACAAAATTGGCTATCGAGTGATGGGCCAGATTTGAATACCAGGAGCGCGCATGCCCTTCTAGTGTAGCCAAGAAGACCCTACACCACATTACATCAGATGCGTCATGCACCATCATTTGAGAGGTGAAGAGATCCAAGTGATCCGTTGGATCAGTAGTTCCCGCATAAGGCTTGGAATGCGAAAACGCTCGGGCGACATCGTAGCCATGATCTCCGGACTAAGAGGCTGGTTCATAGCCATGCCATGGGACTCTCCTTGCTTTGGCTTTAATGCCGAAATCTCCTTCTCCAACTAACACAACCTTCTTTCTTACTGCACGTACACTATACTAAAAGATTCCTCAGATTCACTGGGCCCATTCTCCTGTCACCGTCCTCAAGGCTCCGCCTCGCGTTGGCAAGATCCTTCCTTAGGAGAAGGCTCATGTCTTCCACCCGGGTGAGAATAGTGGGCTTGTTTTTAGTGTTGTTGGTCTAGAAAGCTAGTGAGTAGTTCCATTAGATGTTGAACCTGATTCTCCAATAGTACAATACGATCTGGAGGGGAAGGAGGATTATCCGGGTTATGCTGTCTCCCCTGCTGGCTTCTTGGGGGATTGTTCTAGCTCGGTTATAGGGCAGGGTTACCGCCAACAACACAAGATTGGTATCTCTTAGTTGCCATTAAAACAAAGAGGACTCGAACGTTAAGAAGATTGTACTTGACAGACAGAAAGAGAAATGACGGGCCCCACGGTGGGTGCCAAAATGATGTTGCAGAGCCGATCACCCTCTTCTGTCTCGGACCAAGTACCTACAAAAAGGGATGAGGACTCACTCCCTGTAACGCCCCGCTTTCTCGGGCGCATTATGAGTTGGGACAATTCCGGGACAATAAATTTTTTTTTTTTCAAACTTAATTCTAAATCACATCATACCTCGAATCCGTCCCAGAATTCCCATACATTGATCTCGAAAGAGAATCATTATACATATCAAATGCGGAAGCAAAGATCGAAACCTGATATCTTAACATTAATAATAAATAAATTCTTACATCTTCAACATTCCTCAAAACGTTCAAAACCTAAAGTAGCAGAACTTAAATACAGGGATTACGTTACATACATTTCATTTCTCATGCACTTTGCTAAGTGCCATTCATATCTCATTTATCCTCGTGTCAGCTACAATCTCCACCTGGAACATTTGAATATTCCAGGGGCAAAGCCCAAGTTAGATGATGAATCATCTAAGTAAGAGTACAGAAAACATATTTCGTGCATGAATACAATGTCTTTCATTGTAGGTGTTAACTGCACCCCTCATGCTACCTACCATTTTTGCGGCCCCCTCTTTTGAAGCCGAGGTGTATGGGTGCACCCTTGGTAAAGCAGCGGTGCCAGTTCGTACTCCCTATGGACTCAAATGCGAGTGATCAATGATATCAACGTGTATTTATGCATTTCATAGTCATGTCATGTATGCAATCTACGTGATGAATTCATATCAGGGCATGTCAATATGATGAAAACATTTTCGAGGAACGTAAACCACTTACTAACCAAGCATTTTTCATAAAACTAACTTTAATTGGAGAGTATCACTTACCTTCTCAATCTTATCGGGCTACCTCGATATTCGTGCCTTGCCTTGTGCATCGCCTCAATTTGCGTGCTAACCTCAAAATTTGACAAGTCACTTCAACTTAATCCTCGAGGATCCTAATCACCATAATTATTTAAATAAATATTAAAACCTATTTTTCCATAATTTCTGGCATTTTCTATAATTTTCTCTCTATTTTTTCCTATTTTTCCTCAATAAATCCAGATTAAATATTTCTAAAATATTTCACTAAAACAATTCATAAAATCATATTCTTGAATTTTTGAAATTTTCTAAGAAATTTTACTCACCTTAATTTAGCATCTCCGGCTTCCTCGATATGCGTGCCATAATCTTTGAAACGTGTGCCCGAGCTGTTTATCTCACCAAAATCTCCGGGATATCACCGAAATATAATTTCTTATTTTTCAAAAAATATTTCCGCATTTTCTCTATTTTTCCTATTTTTTTCATTTTCTTTTCTTTTCTTTTCTTTTTCTTTTCTATTTATTTTTCTTTTTTTCTTTTTTTTTTCTTTTATTTCTCTCCTTCTTCTTCTTCTTCTTCTTCTTTTCCAGCGCACGGACAGCCATGGCCACGCGCACAGCCCGCCTCCGCCGACTGCTTCCGCCCACGCCGGCCGCTACCAAAGCCAATGCTGCCGCCTACGCCATGCCCACCGTCGCGAGCCGCTGCCACAGCAGCCTTCTACTCGTGCTGCAGCTCTCGCGAGCTGCCCGTCACTGCTGCTTGCAGCGGGCTGCCATGGCTGCCGCTGCTGTGTGGCCGCCTTTGGCCACCATTTGCTCATTTCCATGGTTGCCCCACTTGCTGCCTTCGGCTTCTCCTTCTTGCTTACAACTTCCGGCCATTGCTTGCTGCCATTCGCGCGCCACTGCCATTTGCTCCTTCTTCATTTTTTATGCTGCTTCCGCTAATTCTTCTCCTATTTATAGGCGATTCGCCACCGCTCACGCTTGTTTGCCCATACCTCTTAGCGTATAGTGCACTCAAGTTGCAGCCACACGTCACCTATTGCATGCAATATCCATCCAATGTTGCAGATCATGACTTGAAGTATTGTGTTGCAGGACATGGGTGAAGGTTCAAGCGCATGGGCTTGAAGTTATCTAAGGCATGGAGATTGCAGAGGCACTGCTACATATATACATATTAATATATATATAATGTTATATATATTATATTATATTAATAACAAATTTATATATTTAAACTTCAAATTTTATCATAAATTCATTAGAATAATTTTCTAATTGCAATAATATCCTCAAATACTGAATTAATTGACATTATAATATCGAAAACGCAAAATTAATAATTTTAAAGTTACTCGATTTGGATGATTTGGCCCCAGTGTCTTTACTGGACAGTTGTTTCATCCTGAAATCACTGAAAAGTTGCTCATTATGTAAAACCGAAGCCCCCCTAGGGTTCTGTTGATTTTTCAGGAGACTCCTACAATGATTCGGTTTTACAGCCTAATTAGAAGTGTATTTTAGTTGTACCGAAAACTGTTCCCGATTCGATTTCTTTTGATACCATAAATCCTATCTCGAAACGTTCATCGAGACCATGTAATTTTCTTTAGACAATTTCACTCCGAGGCATTCCCTACAGTTGATTCAGTACTAATAACTACTATCAAGCCATTTTTTGGATATTCTAAACTTATTAAAATTACATGGCAACCTTATCTAAACATGGGGTATTACACTCTCTCGTGATCACTCCGACGCTCAAGTCAGTTCATAGGGTTATGAAAACTGGAGTATTTAGTAGAAGCAAAAGAAAAAAAATCCCCCCACCTATCCTAGTCATTTGAATTTATAAGGTGATTCCCCCTCCCCTCTTGTTAAGATAAGACTTTTCCTTTTGAATTAGAGATCTTCTCAATGCGTCAAAGGAATTCTTGTCGAACTTTCCTCTATTGGAGAACTGGAAAACTGCCTTTTGAACCTTCGAGATAAGGATTTGTCCCTTGCGGGGCCATGGTCTCAGTGGAATGGATATGATGATCGGTTTCCGAGAAGCTCGGGATAATCCCTGCCCCCATGAACTTCGGAGTGATGGTTGAAGCCAAGGATGCTAGGAAGTTGATAGAGCGCATATTTTCATATTATTTAGCCCTCATATTTAGTCTTTTTGCACGTTAGTTGTGTCATTTTATTCATCTTGATTTTGTTTTATTTTATTTTATAGGAATTGGGCTTCACACTATTTTATCTTATTTTGGACAGATTAGGGCTTCCTGGGTCCTGAGGAATTTTGATGGCAAGAAGGGAATCAAGGAGATTGGAGACAAAGAAGCAAAAGTGTGCTAACAGATTTGACCTTCTATGCTTCTTTCAAGTTTTTGGCCAAGTTACAATCTCAGAACGTGAATGATGTCTTCATAGATATTGTAGATGATTTCTTGGGATTTCTGTAATGATATGTTTTGTTCAAATCCGAGTTCGTTTGGACCTCCAAACAACGCTTCAAAGTCGGGACCAGAAAGTTGGGTCAAATTAGGAAAGCTGCACAGATGCTGAATCTTTAAAAGGCCATAACTTGGGCGTCCGATATCCAAATCAAGTGATTAAAAAGCCCAAATTAATCTAATCTTCCTGATCTACAATTTTTATGAAGGGTTCGAAGCCCAAAACGCACGTTATCCTATTCGAAATCAGCTATGGATTTTCAATAACCTAGGGTTTCCTTCCTAAGCTCTATTTAAACACATTAAGAGGCCATTAGGGAAGAATTCTTTTCTCATGTGAATAGTAGCCGATTTTCCTTTTTCTCCATTGTTCTTGTCAAGATGGAAGGCTAAGGATTTTGTAACCGGTTGCATGCCATACTCCTTATCTGGTTTGAATCTTTGGACGTTTTTGTATATCTGTTTTCATCTTTAATCTTATGGTTTTGTTTCTTTGCTTCTTCTCAAGTGTGTATGTATTTTATGCGATCGTATGAATGCATGCATGATGCTTGGGCAGATTTGACTAATAGGCTCGATTGGGATATTGGTTTGCAAGAAACAACATAAACTTAGTGGGCGATTGTTCATGTCGGTTTTAGATCTGTGTGCTAAAAGAAATTGAAACTTGTATATTGATTAAGAAGATCTTCTGTGATTTTTATATTTGTTTCGATTTAGTCTTCGGCGATTGTCAAGCATATTTTGTTAGATCTGGGGATTAAAGATAAATAGGTTCTTTATATGGTGGATGATGATAACCGAGTAGGGAGGAAAGGTTGCAACTGGTTGCATCTCGGTTTACTGTCTTCGTGTTTATTTTGTTTTCTGTTTTTCACTAAACCTCCCCCCCCCCCTATTTAGTCTTGTTTTGACAGATCCATTTGAGGTTCGTTGGGAGACGACTTTGGGTTGCACCCTTGCTGCAAATCAAAATCATTATTCATCTAATCTATCGGTGTTCGACAGCCCGATCAGATTTTGGCGCCGTTGCCGGGGAACCGTCAAAACTATTTCTGTCATAACATGATACTAATTTCTAACCCTTTTCCTTTTTTCCTTCACTGATTTTCTTCTAATATTACTAACTTTCATTTTTTTTTGTTTCTGGTTTCTTTTTAGGTGATCATTTGTGCGACATAATATAGAAGAACTGTCAATCTGTTCTGCCATAACAAGATTTGTTTTCTGTCTTTGGTTTCTTTTTAATTCTCTTTCATTCTTTGTTACTTTCTTTTGTTGCTTCTTTGTGTCTTGCTTGTTGGTTTCTCTTTTCTTTTGTTTCTTTGTTGATTCTTCGTATTTTCTTTGTTCATTCTTTGTGTTTTTCTTTTCGGTTTGCTTGTTTTCTGTTTTTTGCCATAAACAGCACTGTTCACCGTCGACGACTATCTCGGAATGCCCTGATTTTTGGTGTCCAAAGGAATGGGGGTGTGAGGAGGGCGTATTTTGGCCAAAATCCAACGTTTAGACCATTTTTTGGGCCATTTTGTGTTTTCTTGGTGTGTTTATGTGATTTTTCCTTGTGGTAGATTCTAGAGAAGACAGTCCAGCCCAACAGGAAAGACTGGAGCCAAAGGTTGGAAGATGCACTTTGGGCCTACCGCACGGCCTACAAGACCCCGATCGGCATGTCCCCATATCGACTGGTCTTTGGAAAAGCATGTCATCTGCCGGTAGAGATCGAGCATAAGGCCTATTGGGCGGTGAAGCAATGCAACATGGACATGAAAGAAGCTGGTTCCCAGCGGAAGCTTCAATTGCAAGAACTTGAGGAATTGAGGTTAGAGGCATATGAGAACTCTAGGATCTACAAGGAAAAGGCCAAAGCTGCACACGACAAATTGATTGCCAAGAAGGAGTTCAACGTTGGCAATAAAGTCCTCCTCTACAATTCACGCCTAAAACTGATGCCTGGTAAGTTGCGTTCTAGGTGGGTTGGTCCTTTTGTGGTTACTCATCTTTTTCCCTATGGCGCAGTTGAGATCATGGACGGGTCGACTACGAAGAAATTCACAGTGAACGGGCAGCGGCTTAAGCCATTCTATGAGAGCTTTCAGGAGCATACTATGGAGGAGCTGCATCTCCTCAACGCCGCCTACAATTGACAAACTCAGGCTATTTCTCTCTCCTTACTTTTCTTACTTGTCCTATACCTGATTCTTGTTGCATGCTTACATTGAGGACAATGTAATGTTTGAGTGTGGGGGGGAGTTTTAGAATAGAAGTTTCTTCTCTTAAAAAAAAAAAAAAGATTTTTGACAAAATGGGGCAAATTGAGTTTGAAAGAATTTGGCATGATTAGAAAGTTGATCTTATCTTTTTGGGCTCTCAAGTAAATTGGCAATGAGTTTGGCTTAGTGGGTTGATTGAGGTAGTCTTTGTGAGAATATTTGTGCTTGTTCTTTCTTATGATATGCGTGCATTCACTAATTATGGGTATCACTCCAGAGCTTGTTTTGAATCTTTATTGAAGCTATCAGTGCTCGTGCATGTGAAAAGATGATTAAGGCACTCTTTCATTTTACAAAACAAAAAAACAAAAACAAAAAAAAAATCTTTCCCCTTCTTTAGGTTGAAGAACATTCATTGCATCCTTTGATTATGGCAACATATTAAGCAAGTCCTTTGGAATCAAAAAGAAAAATAGATAGAAAGGCCAAAGGCCAAGGTGAGATGGAGCGTAAAACGCACTCGCCAAGGTGAGATGGAGCGTAAAACGCACTCACAAAGGTTGGGATAGAGCGTAAAATGCACCCACCTTTCAAAAAAAAAAAAAATGTGTCTATTTTCTGCTTGCTTAATAGTTCTTCATTGATCTTGGGTTGTCTTGAATGTTTTCTTCCTAAGGTTTACTTTACTTTTCATTGTTATCTTCCTATCCTTTTCAGAGCCATGAATAAAAGTCCTTTTGATTTGCATACAAAAAGCATTGAGAGTGGAGATTTAGAAGATGAGCATATCTGGTAGTGGAATTGTGATTGAGTGGAGTGAGGCATAGCATTTGAGGAACTTGAGAGCATATTCTTATTCTATGAGGGTCTGCTTATTTTGACTTGTCTTGCCAAGTAAAATTGCCATGCTACTTGTTTGTCTGGGAAGTGTAAGAAAGATGATCTTTGAGTGTTGAATTCCTATAAAACTTGCCGTACCTCTCATTTTGCATTTTTCACATCCATTTTGTTATTGAATGTTAGTGTCTAGTGTTTTTCCCAGGAGTGCAAAAGTCTAAGTGTGGGAGAATTTGATAGAGCGCATATTTTCATATTATTTAGCCCTCATATTTAGTCTTTTTGCACGTTAGTTGTGTCATTTTATTCATCTTAATTTTGTTTTATTTTATTTTATAGGAATTGGGCTTCACACTATTTTATCTTATTTTGGATAGATTAGGGCTTCCTGGGTCATGAGGAATTTTGATGGCAAGAAGGGAATCAAGGATATTGGAGACAAAGAAGCAAAAGTGTGCTGATAGATTTGACCTTCTATGATTCTTTCAAGTTTTTGGCCAAGTTACAATCTCATAACGTGAATGATGTCTTCATAGATATTGTATATGATTTCTTGGGCTTTCTGGAATGATATGGTTTGTTCAAATCCGAGTTCGTTTGGACCTCCAAACAACGCTTCAAAGTCGGGACCAGAAAGTTGGGTCAAATTAGGAAAGCTGCACAGATGCTGAATCTTTAAAAGGCCATAACTTGGGCGTCCGATATCCAAATCAAGTGATTAAAAATCCCAAATTCATCTACTCTTCCTGATCTACAATTTTTATGAAGGGGTCAAAGCCCAGAACGCACGTTATCCTATTCGAAATCAGCTATGGAGTTTCAATAACCTAGGGTTTCCTCCCTAAGCTCTATTTAAACACATTAAGAGGCCATTAGGGAAGAATTCTTTTCTCACGTGAATAGTAGCCAATTTTCCTTTTTCTCCATTGTTCTTGTCAAGATGGAAGGCTAAGGATTTTGTAACCGGTTGCATGCCATACTCCTTATCTGGTTTGAATCTTTGGACGTTTTTATATATCTGTTTTCATCTTTAATCTTATGGTTTTGTTTCTTTGCTTCTTCTCAAGTGTGTATGTATTTTATGCGATCGTACGAATGCATGCATGATGCTTGGGCAGATTTGACTAATAGGCTCGATTGGGGTATTGGTTTGCAAGAAACAACATAAACTTGGTGGGCGATTGTTCATGTCGGTTTTAGATCTGTGTGCTAAAAGAAATTGAAACTTGTATATTGATTAAGAAGATCTTCTGTGATTTTTATATTTGTTTCGATTTAGTCTTCGGCGATTGTCAAGCATATTTTGTTAGATCTGGGGATTAAAGATAAATAGGTTCTTTATATGGTGGATGATGATAACCGGGTAGGGAGGAAAGGTTGTAATTGGTTGCATCTCGATTTACTGTCTTCGTGTTTATTTTATTTTCTGTTTTTCACCAAACCCCCCCCCCCCCCCGGTTTAGTCTTGTTTTGACAGATTCGTTTGAGGTTCATTGGGAGACGACTTTGGGTTGCACCCTTGCTGCAAATCAAAATCATTATTCATCTAATCTATCGGTGTTCGACAGCCCGATCAGAAGTCCTCATTGAGCAACGGTTAGGATTGCCTGTCATTCTGTTGGGACGGGTCTTCCACTTGTCTATCCTAGATTTGGGCTAAATGGCGAATTTGGTTTGGTTCTCTGGTGAACGCATGTCTTTGCTATCATTGGCTGATTTGCAGAGATATTGGGGTAATTATGAGCCTAAGGGCATTTCCCTCATCAATTATATTATATATGTTTTGTTTCAATTGAATAATAAGTAACCCATTCAACTTATGTGTATTAAGTAAATATGAATAGCAAAATATTTTTACTCAAATAGTTGTGTTGAGTTAATATATCAATAATGTTTTTGATGATATTGACAAAAATTTAATTGTTAAATCAAATATATGAGTAAGCCCTCATGAATCAATGTATTTCAATATCTCTTATCATTCAAGTTAATGCTAAAGTTAGTTTATCCAACTTTCAAACCATCACTTGAATCAAGTTATCAAGTAAGGAAATATGTTGGGCTTATTGTTTTTCAAGCAAAGAAAATATGTTGTGTAGAATATCAATCATTTGATATAACGTCTAAATCGAATGTATTAAGTCTTAATGTCGAATGATAAAAAGTCTCCAATTGAATGATATGTTTAAAATTCTTTAGTCTTCAATGCATTATCATCAATCAACTGATAAAACTCCTCAACAACATAATATATAATCCAGTCGAATAAGGAAAGTACCAATCGAATGATAGATTGGTCAATGTGTGCCAAAGTCTTTGTATCATGGCAGTTATCAATTGACATCTCCTGCTCATTCGAATATCTCTATTTTAGTTGAATATGTGTTATCATCAGTCGAATATTTTGAAAGAAACAAAGGATAAGTTTTCGTGTCTCATTCATCAATTGACTAAATGATATTGAGTATTTGAGTGGTGAAATGCTCAATTAACTTATCGAAAATCCTCATTTTTTCATGGTGCTTATTTAACCAGGCAAATGATAGTTATCCAGTATACATGTAAGCACCCCCGCCCGGATATCCCAGCCGCCCGGACTATCCGAACGGGAGCACTTACAGAATGGGAAAAGTAATGAAACACGAGACAAAGACCACCCTGGCATGCATACACAAAAATTAGAACAGCGAAAACAAAGCTAAACACATGCATGCACTACGGGTACCCCGCTATCACAGCAGTCACATGATAAATAAATAAACACAGACTCCTGTGCCGACATACACGAGACTCAAGGAAAGACCTGGCACAGTACAAAATAATAAAGTAAATTCTACTTAGACATCAGAGTGGATAGGGATTGACAGGACTGCCTGTACACCATACTGACTCTGCCGCTAAGAGATGACTCCCTTGCCGTGGCCCACGCCGCCACTACCTGGAATGATGGAAAGCAAGATGAGTCGAGAGACTCAGCAAGCATAAGGAAAGAAATGCTGAAGGCTACACAAAACCAGAAATCTCTCCCCAGAACAAACCCCCAAGTACACACAAGCCATGAGACGCTACAACACAACAGCTCAATAGCATAATAAAATAAAAGCACATACCGGTCCTTGGGGCCCACATAAGACACTTGGCACCCAAGTCCCATACCAACCTGCCGCTGCCCTGAGAGGCAACAAATATCTCCACAAACCTACGCGCGCGATCCCGGGCCGATACTCCCATCGCCCGTCCTCGTCGGTACTACCGACAACCGAGCCATAGGCTTCCTCAGAACGGTACTCCCGTCCGAGAACTAATAACTACCAGTAGCCATGCAATGCACATAAAAATGCAATGGCATAGTGAGCATCAACGTGATACAAGGCGCCCATACATCCAGGCATCAGGCCATGCTCCGCCCACATAGTAAACCACACGCCATGCATTTGCTCGCGCTGGATGCAACCTAACCAAACTAGAATGTCCGTGTCCAAGCATACTCAATAAATGGATATCCCAATATGCATCCCGTACCCATGTGCATATCAAATTATGAACAGTAATACAATGTATCTAATCATGCAGTAAATCACATACCGGCAGAGCTAGTCAGCAGTGCCCGGCACCGGTCAACGTCTAGTGACTAGGGGTGTCCACCCGACGGTCCACATCAGGGCCGTACAATAGTCTACCCCAACGTCACCAACAACCGACCCTTGCCCTACTGCTCGATAGCTCTAACTGAACCATAAATAAATCCAAGAAAAACTGTAAATAAACCCAATAAAATCGTAAATAAACCCGCACGTCTAGGAACCTAGTTCCCAAGCTGGGTCCAGCATCATTCCCAAAAGGAGTGGGGGCGGTACAAACCCCCGTAGGCACACAACAAATATAACTCTAGAAGTCTCGGATTTAATTTAAATTAAAACAAATGAATAATAATTTATCAAATAAGGTTAGGTGCCGAATTAGAGTAAGGCAAATGATAAAATACAAGAAATCACGGGGTCTTTCACGGGAATTAAAGATCAGGAAGAGAGGGTTAAGAGCTTGCCTTTACATGGTCGTTCCTTGCTTTTCTTGCGCACCCGCTGCGAAGTAAAACGCTCGCTGGCAATAAATAAAATCGCAGCTTTAATTAAATAAATCTACCGTGTAATATTAATAATTTAATCGTCTAAAATCCTTCGTAAGCACACCACATTAAAATCCCAATAAGCCTCGTTTATTTTAAATTAAATCACGCTAATAAAATCCTCGAAGCCAGCTTAATAATTTAAATTTAAATCAAACGACTCAAAATTTCATAATTAATAAACGGGCCGAACCAGATGAAAGGAGAGTATAAAATACGAGAAATCATAGGGTTTCTCACGGGAATTAAAGATCAGGAGATAAGGGTTGAGAACTTGCCTGAAACCAGCTAATTCCGACCTCACTCGAGCTCCCGATGCAAATTAAATCATTTTCTAGCAAATAACACAACCGGGACTCAAATTAATTAATTTTAATCGCGTAAAATTTATAATTTAAACATATCAGGCTTCTACTAATTTTTACCCACGTACCTGATCACTTCCTTTGTCGAAAAATTTCAAAATTCTATTTTTTTTTCACTTATTTTTCTTTTCTTCTCTTTCTTCTTTTTTCTTCTCATTTTCTTCTTCTTCTTCTTCTTCTTCTCCTCCTCCCCGCGCCCCTGCTTCCTGCGTCTTGCTTCTTCCTCTTCTCGCGGCCGCTGCTTCCTTCTTCTTCCCCATGGCGCCGCACCAACTCGTGGCCATACCCAGCCGCCTCCGCGGCTGCCTCTGCCCTACGCCGGCCATCGTGGCCGTCTTCCCCTGCCGTCACCGAGCCACCGGAGGCAGCCCGCCTCCACATGCGGTCGGTCCGCCATCACCGCGCGCTGCAGCTCCGCCTTACGCTACCATGGCCGCCTGCAACTTCCTTTCTGGTCATGGCAGCCGCTCCCTCTCGGCTAAGCTCTCTCTCTCTCTCTCTCCTTCTCAATCTCGATCTCCTTCTCTCCATCTCCCTATCTCTCTGCTCACTCTCAAGCTCTCTCCCGAGCTCTCCCTCTCCAACTCTCACTCTGTTTAGATTTTTTTTGAGAAAAAGTCACTGTGCTTTACTTCGCCTCCACGCACACGCGCACCGCCTCACAAATTAATTAAATTTATTTAATTTATTCTTTTCTATAATTTCCAAAAATTTGAGGATATTACAATACAACTAGTGTCATTTCATTCGAGTATATTTTTGGTCTCAATTGAATGGATTAGAACTGATAAAGAATGGCTCTTTGTAATTTATAACATTATTAACTAAGAATTTTGTCCATTCGAGTGAACTTGAGATTAATCGACTCAAGCGGAACATATCATTCGCATAATATGCTAACTCACTCAAATATTTATTTTCATTAATCAAGTAACAGCAAGCTGAAATTGAAATTTATAGCCGTTAACTGGTCGTTACTAAAAAATGTTAGAGATGACAATTTTGACTGTTTGAGATTTATTTCATTATTTTATGTGGTCAGATTTTGTTTTCTTATAATAGAATGATAAATATGCTTATATATTGTATGAAAAATGCTTTGTCTTAATAATATGCTTATTTGTTATGACTAATTTGACTATTATTAGTCAAATCAAAGAAACTGTAAGTATTTGCATATAAAAAGTATTTAAATCAAGATTCCAAGCTTCTAGAGATGGAGTTATAGGTTTTTTTTATTCTAATTTTTCAAGAGATCCTAATAAGAGAAGAGTGCTTACTATTTATGTTTTCAACATTGGTGGTTGTGTTATAAGTTAAAAAATTACCTTATAGTCTACTATTGTCCTGTCTACTACAATAGCTGAATATATGGCAATTATTGAGGCCATTAAAGAAGCTATTTGGCTTAAAGGGTTGTTTGGTGAAACTAGAGATAATCTTCAAGATAGTTTAGTCTATTATGATAGTCAAAGTGTTATTTTCATCACTAACGATCAGATGTTTCACCAGAGAACAGAGCACATTGATGTACGATATTATTTTATTTGAGATATTATTGCTCGTGGTGAAGTTACTGTAAGAAATATTCGCACTCGTGATAATCTTGCAAATATGATAACCAAGTCTTTGCCTATTGCAAAGTTCTAGCATTGTGTGGATTTGGTTGATATTTGTTATGGAGATTAATTCTCCATTATTTTGTTGGAAGAAGGAATTCTAGATAATTTCATATTTAAATTTTGAGTCAAGCTGGAAATTTGTGACAAGTGTGACTCAAAATCCAAATTCATCTATAATTGGGATTCTTAATTTAACTGTGATTATGATTTTGAATTTGACTGTGATTAGGATGTAAAATTCGATTTTTATCAAAATATAATTTCCTATGTACATTTATAGATAAATTTAAATTTATAAATAGGTGCCCAATACCCTATAATTAGTGTGGCAATATCACTTTTATTGTACCAATATCTACTTAGTGATAGTTTATTCTTTATGCCCATAATTTTTTTCAATTTGAATTTTTTACATTAAATTTTGTGTTTGTTTGTGTGATTAATGGTTTAATTATGGTTTATTTTCGATCTAAAATCATAGCATATTATTAATAAACCCTTTGTAGTTTAGATCATTGGTCAAGACATCCTTATAGTTTGGGTTATGTTTCGCTTATGGACCTCTTCGGTCAATTAAATCTTAATTAAATCAAATTAAAATGAATTTAACTAAACAAAATAAAAAATAAATAAATAATGATAAAAAAAAAAAAGTTGTTAGTGGGCTTATTACCAACAAGAATAAGACAAACACAAAAAGAAAGGGAAAAAAAAAGCTACAATCGATAGACTAGAATATGTAGCGATGGTTATAATTACTGACGACCCACTATCAACTACAACCAAGAAAGAGAAAGAGAGAAAAGAAAAAGAAGAATCGATGAGGAAGATGATTGAAGAAGACAAAGAAGAAAAAGAAAAAACTAATCTATTGAAATTAACCGTCAACATTACTACACTTCCCTTTTGTTCTATGTCTTAACCCATTTCTAGAAACCTTGACCTCTATTAAACATTGCCTTGCTTCGCCCTTAGCCACTACTACAAAACCCTTTATATGCTCTATTTGTCTTAGCCACCACCATAAAACCAATCTTTCCCTCTATTTCTTCACCTTAGCCAATCAATTTCCAAAACCCATCAATGGCTTGGTTGTTTATTTCTGATGATGGTGCCAGAAATGATGCATTTTCTAACTAGAACCATCATTTTAGTGTCAAAAATATGGTCTAACACAAAAATGAAACGCATTATTTCTAGGACCATCGCTTGAAACCATTTTTTAGCCAACAACGTCCGTCTCTGTTTAATTTTTATTATTTTATTTGTAATTTATTTTAATTAATAATTTAATTAATTTAATTTAAGTTAATTAGTATTTAATTAACTTAATTTAAATTAATTAAAGTTTAAGTAACATGCACTATTAGTGACAGAGGGGTGTCTCAGTATAAAACCTAAACCACGTGGACATCTAAAACCATTTCAAAATCACAGGGGTTGTTTGCGCAAATGATTCAACCATAGAGGGTCTATTTGCAATTTGCCCATAAAAAAAATTTAGGTTTGGGATTTTAAGTAGGAAGGAATCAAACTAATTAAGCTAATTTTTTGTTTTTAACACTTTGTTACTTGAGTTTACTAAATTTATATTTGAATGATGGTAGTTGTAAGTTCTATTGAATATTAAAAAAAAAAAAAAAAAGTATCCAATTTTTGTAAATTAAAAAATTTAATAAAACCAAATAAAATAATATTAATTTTAATTAATTTATGCCTTTTTTTCTATTTCAAAATGGATTGTACTCATGAATAGCTCACAATACAACCCATTAGTTTGATTTAATTTTAATAATTATGCTTTGTTTTTTTTTTTTTTTAGATAACCCTTCATCACGGATGCCCTCGCTGTTCGACGCCACGATTCTAGCAGAGGATTTAAATCAATAAACGACAACAGTCAAGATTCGAACACTAGCACATCACAAACGTGAGAGCAAATTTTTTTTTTTCACACTCGCCCTTATTACTGGGCTATGTCTTTGGGGACAATAATTATACTCTTTTGACCTATTGAATGGTAATCACTTGACACACTAAAACCCACCCCTATAAATATATATATTAAAAATTATTATTTATATTTCAACTCATAAATAAGAAAAATTTGTAAATTATCAAAATGCATAAAAATATTGTCTTAATTTTAAAGCATTATTTTGTGGATGTTTTAATTACATTTTGTCAATTGTTTAGATTGTAATATTATTTTAATTTTAATTACAAATTTAAATAATATTTGAAATGAATTTAAAATCAATTCAATATAAATAATTTAAAAAAAAAAAATGAGTTTCTCGGGGGAGATCCGAACAAAACCAAATTGAAAACGAAGCTTTGAAAGTGATTTTCCCATTCCCATCGAATTTAAAGATAAATTTATGAATTCAAATTTGGCAACTGCCCACTGGCCACTGGCTGGCCAGCCCATTGCCGTCCAGTTGGGCACGTGATTAATAATAATAATACTAGGATATCCATCCGCACAAGCACGGAGATATTTTCTGGGTGGCTCCCGAAACTTTATCAACAACCTCATGACGTGGCCGTCAGATATTGGTGGGCTAAATGATTTGATAAGAACCTCCATGGACGGTCGGACGGATAGCCACGTGATTCCCTTTCCATTTTTCAACTACACCCCCCTTCATATCCAGTTGTCTTTTTAGGGTTTAGGTTTTACATTTCGACATATTTATGCCCTTAATCTCTTATATATATATATATATTGTGAAACTCTAAAATTTTTGAGATTTTAAATATATGTTTCTAAACTTGTAAAATCGTTACATTTAAATATCTTTTAAGTATCTACAACAAGCCCATTTTTTGAGCATTTAAAGAATAAAAATAAACCGACGAAGTCAAGCAACCAAATAAAGCAATATACGACAAAGTAATAGAGAACAACACCAGCATTGGCACCTGCTTCAAATCTCTCCTTATTCTTGATATTATCGTTTTTGTGCAGTTTCCTGTTACTCGTGCTCTTAATTTCGATAGAAGAAGTAAATCGTAAGTTGAGACTTTATCTTATCATGCAGAATAAAGAATCGAATATACGATCTATTGATATGAATCTTAATTTATCGTAGATCAACTATTTAACCTGTGACTTCAGAACGAGCCGCTCCTTATTCTTGAATCATTGAAAAATCAAAGACCGATAATAGCACTGCTATCAATCTCCTATATGTGTAGATTTTTATTTGATTTATCGTTAGTTTTTAATATAAGGGTTTTAATGATTATATTCTTGTGATTATTGATTGAAGTGTACATTTATAAAAATATAATGTTGAGAAGTGTAGACTAAGGACAAAAGAAATCATGTCACATCTCACATTTTTAGATAACTTGAGATCACAATCAAAAAATTGTGTGAAGAGACATACTAATCAATAAATATTATAACACTAAATCTTTCAAGGTTACGGCCTTGATTCAAAGTGTAGTAGTGGTTATTTGCCTCTTCTCTTTTCTATTATGAACCGTGGTACGATAAAACTAAATTTAAAGAGTAGTAATATAAAGGGACAAAAATATTAAAAAAAAAATAAAAATGTTATATGTAACTTTATTATATTATTATACATTCTATTAAACTAAAAATTCAAAAATATTTATAAATTTATTAGAACCTCGTACACCATCTTGTTTCCACAAATTCCTTATTATTTTGGTTTTTTTTTTTTTTTTTTTGGTTAAATCCAATATTGTGAAAGCAAATTTTGTAGGCCATTGAACAATTGGCATTGGCAACTTGCGACAGAGGAGACAACAGTGTGGGCCATTGAACAAAGAAATCAAAGGGATTGATATCGAAGGTGGGGACTCTGTTGGGACAAAGGATCCTGTGAGCAATGATATTGTACTTGTTTCAGATTGGTACATCATGTTTTTTGTTGGCAACGTGGCCTCCCTTGTTTTTGCCACGATGGCACCATCACGATAGTTGTTTCGTCTCTGTCTCCTCTCTTTTGTTATCTTTTTATATCTTGCAGGTCATTTGTTATACTATGATTCAATTTACAAAATTTGAAGGGTTTGACTGTTTTATCACTAGTTGATTTGAGGTTTCTTCGTCTTCTTTTCGTCATTAAACTATCGGTCAATGGGGTTTAAGGCATTTAAAACATTTTTGACAAACCCAAATTTATTTGGGCGTCGCTACAGCAATGGTTATTGGTGACCAACAGCCATTGTTTTTGATAAGGGAAATTATCCTCGGGTTTGTAATTATTTTGAGAACTCCGGAAGCATAGCCACTGGTGATAGTGCCGCATGTCCACTAGTGAGATACTTTGCTAATGTCACCCCCACCCAAGTTTAGAGAGGACACATGGCAGATACGTATCACCATATTAGATGGCTTGTTATTCGACGAAGATTCTCCACATTCCTCGAGATTGACCACCCGACCGAGGATCATGGAGATGGGTATAACCCCGAGCTCTTCGAAAATGGTTATGGAATCAGGGGCGGAGCCAGCATAGGCCCAGTGCAAGCCATGGCCCTCACTGGGCCTTTGCCCTCCATTAATTTGGCCCACACTGGGCCTTGGGCCTCCATTAACCTTGGGCCTCCATTAATTTGGCCCTCACTGGACCTTGGCCCTCCATTAATGATGAGAAAATTTTGATTGGCTTTGTGGTTTATACCAATTTTTAATATATTTATATTATTTATTATTTTTTTCTTTAAATAAATTTTGTCCTCACTGAAAATATCTTTTGGCTCCGCCCCTGTATGGAATGCATATCGATAAGATCCCAGTACCGCGAAGAGTGGGATAAGGATCTTGGTAATTTGAAAGAGGATCTTTACCTTAGCAGGAGGATCCTTACTTTGGCAGGAGGATAAAAGGAAGGAGACCGGCAACGGGTAAGGGATTGGATTTTTTTCTTCTTTTTCTCTAAACTAAAGTCGTATTCTTTTTTTCTGGTAAATTTGACTTGAACGTCAAAGTAATACCGGGGGAGCAAATCCCCGACTCCATTGCAGGTTCTCTGGTTGAGACAAAGTGAAGGTGATTGGCCACCACATCATTAATTTTTTTTTTTTTTTTCTAAAATCATATAAGATAGGAGAAAAAGAAAGAGAGGAAACAGGATGGAGATGGTTGCAATTAAACCAAGCTCAACAAAAAAATAATAATAAAATGAGTGTAATGGGGGATAAGTTTTGCCACCTTATCGTCCAATTCATTTCACGTACGTCAATTTGTCATGTCATGTTTTAAAGATAATATCTACTGGGGCCAGACAATGATTCTAAATTGAAACTGAATAAACCTAGGGCATTGTCATTGAAAAAAATTATAAATTCTGTCTATAGTTGAAAATTCAGATAAAGTGCAATTTTTTTTTTTTTATAATTTAAATAGACTGATGGAGGTGATTTCCCACCCATAGAACACCACCACCTAGGTAGGGCTTGGAGTTATGCATGGCATGGTTGTCTCTCCATGATCATTAACTAGGTTAATTGATCAAGCTTTTGAGGGACTCCCACAAATATGCTTGGCTAAGCTTGCCTGGAAGTAGGGGTGTGCATTTGGTTATAATTGAATCAAATCGTCCGATTTTAACTAATCGAACCGAATCGACCTTAAGCATATAACCGAACCGAAAATCTACACTAACCAAATTAACCGAAACCGAACTAATCGATTCTGAATTTGAGCTAACCGAACCGAAAGTCTACCCAAAAAATCAAACCGAACCTACTCAAAAACCGACCTAATCGAAACCAAATGGCAAATAATTAACATTCATTCAGAATAAGACTTGATTACCTCTATTCCAAATACAAAAACAACAATGTGTGACATCGAAGATTGAATGATAGAAAATGAACCAAAACTGGTGTTTTGAGAATGATATAAAAACACAAATTCTACACCAAGAGGACTTAGAGGAGGACTAATTGATTGGCATCAATTCCACCCATCAAGGGAACAAGAAATGTAGGGATCATCACAACAGTCCCCAATGCCAAGATATCGTGCTGTAAGCACATCGCAATTGCCTCCCCTGTTGAAAGACATGAACAAACTTGAATCTGAAACAAATTAACAAATTAACAAATGACAAATGAACAAACTGAATCTGAAACAAGTTAGGGTTAGGGTTTCAAAATCACTCACTCTCGTTCTCTTGAGAGAGAAGGGATGAAGGGGCAACGACGAAGGGACGAAGGGAAAGCAGCCGACGGCGAAGGCGAGGTGAAGGGTAGTCGGTTAGGGTTCAATTTGCTCTCGCATTCGACGGGTGGGGGGTGACTCGAGAGCTATCTGGCAGCTGGCGCAGAGGGGCTGGGTGTTGGGGAGGGAGAAGCCGACGATAAGGGCATTTGGGTTTGACTGCAACGGCGAGGTAAGGGTTAGCCGGTTAGGGTTCGGTTTGCTCTCACCTTCGATGGGTAGGGGTGACTCTCGAGCTATCTAGCGCAGAGCGCGCGATTGGGTGTTGGGAGGGGGGGAGATGCCGACGATGAGGGCGTTTGGGTTCGACAGCAACGATAAGGTGAGGGTTAGCTGGTTAGGGACCTAGGGTTCAATGCTGTCGCCTTCAAATGGTGGGGGAGGGGGGCGACTCTCGGGCTATTGGGTGTGCAGGGCTTGAATAATGAACTTGGGTTTGGGGGGGTGGGGGGCGCAGGGGTGTGTGTTGAGGGCTAAGAATGGGTTGGCGGTTCGGTTATTTGGGTTCGGTTATTTTGACCCAAATAACCGAACCGAACCAACTCTCCGATTTTTTGTTAAATGGGTAACCAGAACCGAACCAATTATTAAAATTAACCGAATTGAATCGACCGAACCGATCAATTCGGTTCAGTTAAATCGGTTTATCCAAATTTTTGCACACCCCTACTTAGAAGACTCTTTGAGGTCTTCCACATCTTTGGCCTTCTTCGATGACTCTTAAGGCATGTTTGGCTAAGACTTGATTTGTTATCCCACAACAATAACTATGCCAAGATTTAACATGGTTTGATTGAGATGACACACCAAAAAAATTTTTGACATCGAAAACTCATTTTTGATCACGTGCACCCTATCTACGGGTTTAAGCAATCACAAACCAAAAATTGATCAAATAAGATGTTCACTTCACGTCAGAGGTCAATGGATCCTATTAGCAATCATATTCCTCCATACGCCACTGTACAAAGATCACATAGAGAACATTCTCACCTCATACTCGGACAGTTCTGCGCAACGATAAATCTCTAACACCAACGTACAAGACAACTATATATGTTGTCTCCGATCAAAGGACTAGTAACATGACTGAAGCCTGTAACATATCATTAATCTATTCAGACATATGATTTATTACTTACGTCACATTTAATAGATATTCAACTAACATCTACTTACATGTTTATTATTTTTATCTCATGAATTATGGTATGTAACTCACCATCATTTATCATTAATATCTCATACTAATCAAATGTGGTAACTCATGTGCAAATCCATAATTGATTAATCATATTTCTCTTCTGAGAAATTTAAGAACTAGAAATATCTTTAAGAAATCTCAAACTAAAAGATTTTTGTCACATATTCTTAATAATTTAAAAATAAGACATTTATTAGGAGATCTATGGACTCATTCATATATTGATTGAAAATGTATGAATGAAAATACGATCATAAAATATGTGAATATTTTTTTTATTAAATTTACAAGATTTATATCATTAGTCCCAATTTACACGTGTTAGAAGTCATCTAAATTTAGCATTAGGCCATTAACTCTAACAATTTATATCCCTCAAAAGACTAGAACACATGGTAATCTTAAAAACATGACACACATGCATGAGGGCATGTGGTCCAACCCTTTGAGCGAGGGCGTCTAGTTGTCATTGGGTTAGGCTTCGGGAGGACTAAGGCTTTACTCTTCAAAGAGTCTTCAAAAGACTAATTGGGCCTTAGGGGAAGCTAGTCCTCAAATGGTCTTCAAGGATAAGGTCTTCGAGAGAAAGCACTCTCCTAAATTTGAACTAACTTTTTTGGGAGGTACTCTAAAGACCCTCTAGAGCATACCTCACTAGTGGTATGTTACAACAATAATAATAAGGAATTGTCAAGATTTAAAAATTATCTAAAAAACTTATGAAAACTTACATTCCAAACTCCTTTCCTTACAAACATTTATTTCCTACTTCTAAATGCTCAAGTTATCATTGGCAACAACAGGCTTATATTAGCGCCCGAGCCCATTCCCCCACCCCTCCCCAAACTCCCATTCCTCTTTATTTTTTAAAATTTTTATTAATATATACTAAAAACAAAATTATTAAAAAAATTATGATTATTGGCTCTCCAAATTTTTTGAAAATTCATTTTAATATATAATAAAAATAAAAAATAAGAATACTATTATTATGGATCCCAAACTACATTCAAAATCCTATGAATTAAAAGGATCGTACAACTAAACGTATTAAAATACTATATAAAATATAACTATTTTAATGTTAAAATTTTAGCCCCTTAGCCTCTGACCATAAATTACCGCCAATCTTATGATTTTTTAAAACCGAATATTTGAGTTTCAATGATTAATGTTGTATATTTTGTTATCAAACTAAGGGTGTTTGCGGTGTGATTTAGTCGGTCTGAATCATTTTCAGTACGTCAAATCGTTAGTACGATTTTTCAACCAAACCAGACTGCGGTCTGGTTTGGGTTCAGCCAAACTGCACCAAACCAGACCGCATTTGTGGTCTGGTTTGGTGCGATTTACCACGATTTGAAATGTTATTTAAAATCACTAAAAAAAATATTTAAAAATGGTAAATAAAGACACAAATATTGGTAAATAAAGACAATTAAATATAAATAAATAGGAGTAAAAAATAAAGACAAAATAGTGTAAAAAATAAATAGGATGGGCCGCCAATTATTAGATTTTTATAATAATAATTTTTTTATAATTTTTTTATTATTTTTTTGGGCGGACCGCAAACTATCCAAACCGCAAATCGTGCGATTTGGACAGAATTCAAACCGTTTTCGATCGCCAAAAAAAATAGCCGATCGGATCGGTTTGGTTCGATTCGGTTTGGCCGGTTTTCACGATACACTAATTTTTTTGAACACCCCTATATCAAACTTTAACTTTTGTCTTTGTAAAATAAATAAAAATAATAATATCTTTACTTGACATGAGTAAAAGTTCACTGGATGATAAAAAAGTGTAAAAACCCAAAGCATCATCTTAAGCTAAAAATGGTAACTAAAAATGTCTCCGAGAGATTGGAAATGTCTCCCAGAGACATGGTCTCTCAAAGACCGAAAGAAATAAGAGACATTATAGTCTCCCAAAGATTGTCTTGGGAGACTTTTATAGTCTGTCGAAGATTGTAATAAGTTTCGAGAGACTATATTTTGGAACTTAACATGAAAATTTTCTTTCCTTTGGAGAGTCTTAAATAAATTGCAAATAAAATAATTTCAATATTCAAAAATTCCTTTGATAATTTTGTGAAAAAAATAAATATTATTCATAAAAATCATAATTTTAATGAATTTAGAAATACCAAGAATACTTATTATATATAAAGAGTCATGCTCCTTTATAAATAAATAAGCCCTTATTCTGAAAAATGCATGTCTCTGGTACTGATTTCAATATTATATTTAAATTTTTATTAAAATTTAATATTTAATTTAAGTATTGAAATATTTGTGAAAGATTATCCTCTGTTATCTGAATATTATTTTTCTTACAAGGTTTAAGCAGTTTAACAACAACGTTCATAATAAATAATTTATTATTGTGTTCAAACAATAATAATATAAATTATTATTTTTGTATTTTTTTTAATTATTTAAAATTTTAAATAACATGAATTAAAATATTTACTAAACATCTATATATAATCGTAGGCAAACGCAAGTCACCAAACAAAGGCCGTAGGCACGAGGAGAGCGTGAAATGGAAACGCGGACGGATCGTAAAAGGAAAAGGTCACAACTCACAAGACAAGTGAAGCGAAGTGAAGTGCGGGTGGGGGAGTATTATTAAAGTCACCAGAAGGGGAAAGATTTGGAACGTGGGTGAGGGTACGAACTACGAAGATTCTGCTGCGTGGCGTGTCCGTCATTTGGCTTTTGTTTTCTTTCTGTCACCTCAACTCGCCCCTTATTTGATTACTTTATTAACTTTGCCCTCTTCAGTTGATGGCGATGCCTTTGATTTGATGGCAAAGTGTCCCTCCCTCCCTCTCGATTTTGCATTTTTACTAACTATTAAAAATATCATTTTTGTCTATATTTGTTGCTATATTTCATTTTACGACAATAATTCTTAAAAATATCACTTTTATGGTGTTTACAATTTTAGGTTTTAAAAATAGCCGGCGGTATTAACACTTCTTATGTAAACCCGCTGTTTATATTAGCGATTCTAGTGTTACTAAGCGATAAATATCTTAAAAATAAACTTTAATAAAAATGGTGATTTTTTTGTAATTATTATAATTTAATTCTTTTCTGATCCACTCACCTAATACGGTGCCATTATATTTTCATTTATACCTTATGATACATGAAAATATCTTAGGGCACTGTTTCAACGTTTTTGAAATATTTATGTATTAAAATATTAAAAAATATTTTTAAACTTATTTTACAATTTTAAAATATTTTGAGACCGTTTCATAATATTAAGAAAATATCATAAACATATTTTTAATTTGAAAACACATTTCTATCTACGAAGAAATTAGAGACAGGATTAACTGAGATGGAATTTTTTTGTCTTCAACTCAAAATTTTTAAATTTAAATTGAATTTCTTCTTCTTTTTCATTTAATATTAGGGTATGTTTGATTGCATTATCTAGAATTTAATTTTATGTCGTGATTGCCTAGAAAATAAAAATCACCCCACCCCTTTGAAAAATGAATTTTATGGAAAGAATCTTTAATTACTTGTACCATATGTATATTTTTTATAAAAAAATTAAAAATATTTAATTACTTTCACAAAAAATATATGTAATAATTACGTATTTTTTATGGATATATAATCAAACACACTCTTATATTTAATTTTTTTAAATTTATTATTTATTTTTAATTAATAAGTCAGGATTCATGAATGATATAACTTATATTTAGGTTTGGTTGAACATATTAGGAAATTTATATTTATTTTTAAATTAAATAATTATCTTTTTATAAATTTTTCATATTAAAAATTATATTTACAAAAAAATACTTATATTTTTTTATTTACAAATTTTTCTTATATTTTTCATTTTTTATTTTTCGTCTTTATTTCCGTACAACTAGTTGATGCCTGCCGTTTGGAACTGTTCTTTTACTATATTACTATAATGCCCTTTGAAACCACTTCCGCCACGCCTTGTGTCATTCCCGCTGTTTTCTAATTAAAATTACATCCCCTGTCACTTTCCATTTGATGAAATGACATTGGAAGGAACATGGATTTTATCGAAACCTTGAGGATACTATGGCCCTTCTGGATTCTATTGACACCTTAAATGGAGATGTATTTCATTACATAAAACTATTTAAATTAATTAATTAATTTTTAATTTTAATTATTTAATAAAATAATTAAACTTATGTAATTTATTAAAATATACAAGTTGAATTTGAGTAATTATGAGTACCCATCTAATACAAGTTGAATTGAAATTTACTAATTATGTTATATGTTATTAATTCAATGATAGTCTAAATTTAAAATCAAATTAAAGTTATTAATCGCTCAAATGCTTCTATTAGTTGGTAATAAATTAATCGTATTTTGAATTATTTAATAAATTAATTACTATATGGGTGTTGAAAATAATATAAAGATATTATATTTTGTCTAAAAATAAAGTGCATTAAATGTACCTTCACGAATATTCTGGAATGCTCGTTAAATATAACGCTTAAATCAAAATATTTATATTGATTGATGATAAATATCTTATATTTTGTGACACTTTATCGGTGAATAAAATTATTTTAAAATTAAATATAAAATTATAATAAATACACATTATTTAAAAAGAAGCCATTGCGTAGGAGTAATTTTCATGAGGGCAGAAGCGTAAATTCAAGTTTGGTGAGGGCTAAAAATGTAAAAAATAATAAAAAAAAAGATGTAAAATCAATGAGAATGAAGGATCGTTCATAGACACGCCTTGACTTTTGGGATGCGAGAAAAGGCGTCTTGTTTAATACTCTCTCCCATCGTATGAATCTTGTCCAAATCAAGATACTCTTGTTTTTTTTCTATCTTTTTTTTATAGAGATTTTAATGACTTAATTCATAATTTTTTTTTCTTTTACAATATAAAAAACTCAGTTTAAATGAACAGACAATCTAGACTCAATTTAAGTGGGCAAGTCAAAACTCAGAACTTAATCCTTTAAGTAGATGTAGACGCTTACATAATTCCCATATGAAAGCTGAATCAAACCCACGACTTCGTAATATTTTAAATTGTCAAACACGTGCCCCAAGGGAGTGATAGTGATTTTATTAAAGAGACACAAATACTGTAAATATTTAATAAATGATAGTAATTTTATCTAATTTTATAACTATAATTACACTTTCTTTGTCGTAATATCCTTACATGTCTCCTTACTAAGTTTCAGAGTCATGTGTCCATCGAATAATATAAATTGTCTTTAATTGAGGGCTTAATTGACAAGTCATTGCAACCTTCTTTCATTTAAAATATAATTGCATCATTGAGTTAGTAATGTTTTTCTTTTATCTTGCTTGGAATGTATTTAGGAGTTCATCTTTTGCCTTGATTGCTTTATCCCGACTTTCTGGTGAATCTACTTCATTCGAAATCTTAATCTTTTTCATATTCGATAATACATCAATTTAATTAGAGTTAAATTAAAAGTTGAATGACCCTTGTCTTTTTAAGTTTAGAACCAATTTAGTTAAGTCATTATCGTACCATATATTTGGTGGTAAATATTATAGCACATTCTGAGACCAAAATCTAAAACACATAAAACGTAACATTATTCGGTAAATTATCTATACAAACAAGCCAAGGAGAGCAAATGTATTATAAGAGAGAAAAATTATTTCTCATTTAACCCTAAAATCTGATATAACTAAACTCATAAATTTATGTACACCTTAGTTGGTGCACTCATTTGGAATACCTTTCTTTACGGATGTTTTCGTCGTTCGGTCTCATGATTTTTCACAGGAAAAGTAAATCTGAGTCTGATTACACAATAATTGTACAAGAAATAGATTCGAACCTGGAATCCAAATCCCCCGCCACTTCTTGCTGGCTAGTGGAGCAACTCCTTTATCTAATAACTAGATAAATTTTAATAACTAGATATGTGACTCTATTTACAATGAGAGTAATGTAAATTTTAAATTTAAATTCAAGATAAATTCAATGTCTAATCTTAAAATTACTATGATAAATAGCTTTAACTTTGTTGACCCAAGTGTGAAGAAACAATTAATCTTAGGTTCTTAGTCAACAAATTTATAGTCAGATGTGACAAATTCATAAGAAAAGTAATCCAGGGGACCATTGACCCTTGCGTTGCATTGCATCCCGGGGCAAAGGCCATGTTTGGAAGAACAGCCACCTGCCCCATCCCCACTCATTGATTTGCAAGGTCTAGTCAATGTTGTCCAGCCTCACCTCCTTGCCCTAGAAAAATGATGTGATATCTCAACGATAAAATATTTCCTTATTGCCATATTAATTGTTTGGCAATGTGGCCCATTCTCAATTTTGCATCTCACAACTAGATGTCACAAGTCGTATTAAAATTTATTAAAAATATTAAATACTTACTAAACCCAACTCGGTTCGATAAACACACTTGACTCTTGAACAACTTTTTTATCTTTTTAAGTAAGGTTTGTTAAAATGAGTAACGTAAGATTTAAAATATTTTTCAAATTAAAATATAGAATGATTAAGATAAACTTAGAAAATATTTAAAAAAATTATCAAATCATTTATTAATTTTTTTTAAAATACACTGAATATAAGGGTTTTATGAGATGGATGGCATAAATATTATTCTTTTTATCTGTAAAATCTTGACTAAACCATTGATTTGTATGGTCTAATCAATGTTGTCCAACCTCGCCTCTTTGCCCTAGAAAAATGATGTGATATCTGATATCTCAACGATAAAATATTTTCTTGTTGCCATATTAATTGTTTGGCAATGTGGCCCTATTCTCAATTTTGCATCTCACAACTCGATGTCACAAGTTTTATTAAAATTTATTAAAATATTAAATATTTACTAAACCCAACTCAATTCATTGAATGCACTTGACTTGAACAACTTTTTTTATCTTTTTATATAGTGTTTGTTAAAATAAATAAGATAAAATTATATTAAAATAAGATTAAAATATTTTTCGGACCAAAATATAGAATAATGAAGATAAATTTGGAAAACATTCAAAAAAATTTGTCAGACCGTTTGTTAAATTTTTTAGAATGCACTAAAGGTAAGGGTTTTATGAGATGACGAGCATATATGTTATTTTTTCTTATCCATAAAATCCGAAACAAATTTATCTCTTCTCTCTCCACGTAAATTTATCTATAAAATCTCAAATAAAAAGTCTCGTGATTTCTTTTTAATGAGTTGTCAAATAAATTTAACAAATATAATAAAAAATACTTTTATCGATAATACTTTTATATATAACTTTTTTTATTCTATATTTTGATTAGCAAACACTATTTTAGGATACAAATTACGAGGTCGAATATCTAAGCCAAATAAAATGAGTGAAATGTAAGAGTAAAATGAGTCCGATAATAATTTAGGGTCCAAAAATAAAGCCAAATTTATTTTTTGAGAGGTGAAATTATAATCTTATATTATTTTATTTTTAAAGAGTTTAAAAGAAAAAAATAAAATAAAATTAGAATTTCAACTCTCGGAACTGTAATTTTCAGAGTCCCCATCTTCGGACGATGTACGACACTGTCGATGATAATTTAATGTGGGAGTGGGGCAACGATTTAATTTGCCGACCTTTTCTTAGGTAAGGCGACATAAATTGCAAAATACCAATTAACTTGTTGAGTCGGAGGGATGAAACTCGTGCCACAAATCCACATAAAGCAGACAGAGCTGCAGTGCGTATGAGACCACCCTTTTTCTTTTTTCTTTGTTTTTGTTACTATTATGATACCACGGGTTAGCTATAATGATTGAGGCCAACATGACACATTTTATATGTTTTTTATATAAAAATTACAAAAATATTCATACTTTCATTCCAAGCCGCCTTTAAGGACATTTTTCTTGTTTGGCTAGTTTTGATGATAAAAAATTTTATTTGATTAATTAAATATTATGTATTTATCTTTTATAAAATAAAATAAAATTTTATAAGTGTAACTAAATTATTTTAATTTTTATAATTAAGCACTATACTGAAAATTATCTAATGTCAAAATAAATTATCAATATCCTTAATGGCATTTGAAAAACTAAATTTTTATTATCAAAAGAAATTTTTGTATTTGATCTATCAAAGTTGGCCATATAACTTTGAACATCAAACCCTATTTTTAATTTTGAAAGCCAAATTGTTGATCATTTTTCTCAAATCGATCGATCGTTTGCCCTTGAGGTCTTGGCCAACTTTCCAAGTTTATCGACTTGTCTTATGCAAGCTCTCAACTAGTCTTAGTCAACAACTATTGCATAAAAAATGGTTAACCATTTTTGTCCCCGTCATCTGTTTCTATGAGCTTGTCGACCGTTTCATCTCATATTTCTTTAATGACTAATTTTCTTAAGCTCTAATAGCTAGTTTTTCTTCAACATTTAGAGAAGTTTGTAAATACAGTCTAAGAAAGCACCGGAAAAGATTAATGAATGAAAATAAAGTGTCAAGAGCTTACCATTATATTTAATTCTTTTCATCAGTATTTAAGCTTTTATTTTCTCTCTCACTCTCAAAAGATTGCATATATTAATTGTATTATCTTATTTTAGTCTTTGTGTATTTTATTGACCTTTTTGTGTATTCTCAAAAGGTTGCATATAACTTGATAATCGAATCAATCGACCGATCACCCCTACACATCTGGTACTAAAATAAGGATGAATTATGAAAAAATCTGTCAATTATAAAGTAATACCAATTAAGGATCTCAAAAAAAGAAAAGAAATAAAATAAATACTAATTAAGTATCTAAAAAGAAAGTTCCTTAAGTAAGATTGCTTAATGGCATGATATATACCTTGCGCAACTTGCCTTGGTATCATGGTCAGGATCAGGGCGTATAATAACATTTTCTCTTAACAGGAATAGAATATGTAAAAGTGAGATAACCTATTTACTTCTTTAGTTAGTATGTCCAATTTAGAGTTGATAGATTCATGACTCAATAAGCTAATAGAATCAAATTTTGATCGACTCTTAACAGATTGTGACTCAATAGTGATCCAACTTAAACTCAACCTGTTTACTTATTCTGACGCCTTTAGTCTGAGCTATCTCTAGTTGTCGACTATCTCTATATATAGGATAGAAAATAAAAAAATAAAATAAAAAATTAAAAAAATACAAAGTTTGTTAGATACATTAACAAACACTATTTTAAAAAATCAAATTTGATCTTTCACGACTTCATTCTAATTTATACTAATCCTTCAACCAACCTATATAAAGACCCGTCTTTTAAAAATCAAGTACTTTATTTATGTACTCATTTATGGTATCCCTATCGAGTACTCAGGGGCGGAGCCAATGTAGGCCCAGTGAGGGCCTTGGCCCGCCACTGATTTTGGCCTGCACTCAGGCTCGCTAGAAAATTGGGTATTTGAAAACTCTCACTCAATCAGTCCCTTTCTTGTTCGAATGCCGCCCACCCCTTCTGTTCTTCTCCTTCTCTCGCACTAGCTCTCACTCACTGCCGCCAGCTTCCACTTCCTGTCTCTCGCCCTTACTTGCTCCGGCCTCCCTCTGTGCTTTCGTCGAATCGGACGACTCGGACCATCGCTGAGGTGTGGTCGCCACTGGCTCGTTTGTTCGCCTCACTCACCTTCCTCAGTCTTTCTGGGCCTCTGGCTCCGTCGCTTGTCGGCGTCATCGACTCGTTGCCTCTGCCTCGCCCTCGTCGGCGTCGCCCGCAACCTCTGCCTCGTCCTTGCCAGCGTGACGGCGTCGTCGCCTCTGCCTTGCCCATTCAGGCTAGGCCCTCTGTCTTTCTTATTTTTTTCATTAGTAAGTTTGGCCCTCATTAAAAATTTTTCCTGGCTCCGCCCATGCGAGTACCCATCTTCTTGCAAGAAGAATTAGTTCAGAAGTCTCCTCATCACTCACAGATGGAGACATTAAATATCAAAGTTTGATAAAGTAAACATTTTCTCATCTGGACGTATCTTTTATATATGCTGAAGAACCATATCACGGTCCATTATTGCATTAGAGGTCAAATTAATTGTTTTATTATGCTTTGGTTTAAAGATGTCAAATGAGCTCGACTTTGCAATGACTATGATACCGACAGAATAGACCCAGACCACCTTAGATTTCGTTGTCACCCTTTGCAGATAATCTCAAGAGCCACCCAAAATTGGATTAGTAATCTCATCTACCCACCATCCCACCTATAATAATATTCTAGAATGAGTCCTTTTATAGAAACTTCATTATCAACTACTATGCTCTTACCAGATATCTTCGGCCCCTTAACTTTCAAGTTACCTTACAACGACCTTAATTAATCCTTTTTTAAGTGACTCTACCTTAAATCTATATTGGATAACCCTATTTTAAAGTGCTAATCATAAAGATTTTTTTATTTTATTTAATACTTTCGATTTTGACAATTAAGTTTAAATTAAATTAATTGAGTGTAATTTTATTCAATATGTAAAATTAATTTATAGAGAACGTATTTATACTGACTTGACATGTTAAATATTATATAATAATGATATATATGTGAAATCTATACACATATATATAAGTAAAAAAAATATAAATATTTAGACAAACCATGAAAATAATCAAACATGTATTGAATAGGGTTCTTGTAGTCCCAAAAATTGAACGTAAATGGGACTCGTCTCTCGAGTGAGGTGGGGTATGATGATGAGGGTTAAAGGGTATTCTTGTTTAGGTAATGTTCATTAACCAATATATAGATAAAAAAAAAGTGAGATATGAAAAATATTTCAGACAGAAATATTTTTTATTGTGTTTGTTAAATTTATCTAGAGACCTTTGAAAAAAAAGTCGCGTGATTTCTTATCTTGATTTTTTTAAATAAATTTATTTTTCACCACTCTAGATAAATTTATCTTAGTCTTTACACATAAAAAAAATTACGGACGTATTTTTTAGTATATTTAAAAAAATTTAACAAATAATTTGATAAAAATATTATAATACTTTTTAACTTTATCTTATTTTTTTATATTTTATTTTAAAAAATATTTAAATTTTATCTTAATATAAATTTATTTTGTTCATTTTAACAAACGGTATGGTGGTGTGAATATTTGGTTTAGGGTTTAGCAAACGCTAAGGATAATTGCCAACGTGCCAAAACTTGGGGCTTTGCAGATGGGAGACTCCTTTGTTGCGATGTATAAAGGAGTACGCTCGCTCGAAGTTAAGTACCATACAAAAGACTTAACAGTAATTGGTTTTGGGTCTTATAAAGAAACCTATAGGTTTGCTTTTACTACTTGTACCTAGCTTCTTTTCTTTTTAACGTATAAAATAAAAATAAAAATTAATAACAGGGCTTAACACAAACACAAGCTATTAAATCTATATTTTTATTTTTAGACTTTTATATTTTTTTATATAATTATTTGAATTTTTTTTTGTTATTTTGATTATATTTTTGAATTAATTTAATATCTATATTTTAATTTTTTTGTATAATAATTTAAATTTTTTGTTATTTCAATTATATTACTGAATTTGTATTTTCGAGTCAATTTAACTCATACACTTTGATAAAAACAGAGCGTGATGAGTCATGTGATAACTCAGAATTTTTTATTACTATTATACCTCTAATCTTGTATTTTTAATTCAATTTAATCTTTATATTTTAATTTAAACAAAGCGTAACATGTATTTTGTTATTTTACTATATCTATATTTTTACACATAAAAGTACATAAGTTAAATTTATTCAAAAATATGTGTTTAGGGATGTAATTGAAATAATAAAAATTATAAGTTATCATATAAAAAAAAGGTTAAAGTATATAGTTTAAATTGATTTAAAAATTAAATTTAAGTGTGTAATTAAAAAAATAAAAAATTTAAATAAATAAAAAAATATAAAAATAAAAATATGAATTTCACAAACACAATTGGAAGTACGTGAACGTGAACGTGAACAGGCATTGCGTCGACTTCCTCTTTCAGTTACGGCCTCTGTTATTTTGGTTTACACGCGCGGAATCGGAGATATATAGTTATGTTTATGTATATATACATACACCCATTTCTTTGTCCTCTCCCTCTCCACTTTGTCCCACATCTCTCTCTCTCTCTCTCTCTCTATCTATCTATCTATCTATCTATCTATCTATCTCTGCTGCCCTAATAATGAGATTGTGAATTCCTCTCAGCTAATTCCGATCGCCATTACGCTCGAAGCTTCTCACTCTCAGATTTCTCTTTGCGGATGTCTCTTTCACTGTCGGCTGAATTGAAATGATGATTGAGGATCAGTAGTGTAAGCCAAATTGCAATGCTTACGCGAGCAGCAGCTCTGAGATTGGAGATCAGAAGGAGATTCTAGACGTGAGAGAGAGAGAGAGTTATTGAATCGGAACTTCTGTTATCCCTAGAGAAGAGCGTGAAGTGGAATGGAAGTTTCAGTGCTCTGAAAAGGGGCCACTGAGATTGAAGATCAGTAGCGGAGTCTAAATCCGTGTGTGTGTGTGTGTGTGAGAGAGAGAGAGAGAGAGAGAGAGAGAGATGTTGGATCTCAACGTTAACGTGGAGTCCTCGTGTGATGAGCTAGAGATGAAGATCGCGGCCGGGGAGAAAGTCCAGGTGCTTGACGATTCCGGGACACCGAATTCCTCCGTTGTCAGCGCCGACGAACCTCCGATCAATGTCGCCGATGAAAACTCGAGCTCTGACCACGCCAGGCGCTTGAACAGCCTTGCTTCGTTCAATTTCGATATATTGAACAGATGTAATGGTGGTAGTGTCGGTGGCTTCGTCGGAATCGAATACGAGAGCCACCGGGATTTGGTTACGAGGCAGCTTTTCCCGGCCGATGACGCGGAGGAGATTGGGGCTGGATCGCCGCCGTCAGCGACGTCTTTGTTGCGGCGGCAGTGGTCGAAGTTGAATCTCTCGTTCCCTGACCCTGGAGGTGGGGGGGAGTTGAGAGCTTTTCAGCAACAGAAGCAACAGCAGGTGAAGAAGAGTCGGCGGGGGCCTAGGTCTCGGAGCTCGCAGTATCGTGGGGTTACGTTTTATCGGAGAACTGGACGTTGGGAATCACACATCTGGTAACATTTTTGTATTATTTTTCTATCTGAATTCATCAATTCAGCTTATATCTGGTGAAGTTGTGTTGGATCAACAAAGTTGGAATGGTTTTGCATATATTTAACTGAATTTTTGTGTGGGCGTTTGTGTCGATATACAGGGATTGTGGGAAGCAAGTGTATTTGGGTAAGTGATTGACCTGTTTGCTTGATTTAATTGCAATAGTTAAATTAATTGGTGAACAGGTAGTTCTAGCAGTTGATATTCTCTGATATTTATCTTGGGCTGTATAGGTGGGTTTGACACTGCTCATGCTGCCGCTCGGTGAGCTCCATTTTTTTCTGCTTCCTGCTTTCTTGGGTGAAGGTATCCTAATATTTAAGGTTTATTAGCTTGTCGAGTTTTGCTTATTCAAGTTTCATAATTCAGAGCCTACGATCGGGCTGCAATTAAGTTCAGGGGAGTTGATGCTGATATCAATTTTAACATCTGTGATTATGAAAATGACATGAAACAGGTACAAAGTAGATGGAAATATATTCTTATGATTTTTTGTCTTCATATTATGCATAATTGGTTGCCTGCTAATTTTCTTTCAATCCATGAGCAGATGAGAAACTTGGGTAAGGAGGAATTTGTGCATAAACTTCGTCGGCAAAGCACTGGATTCTCTGCGGGGAGCTCGAAGTACAGAGGAGTAACCCTTCACAAATGTGGCCGATGGGAGGCTCGAATGGGACAGCTCCTTGGGAAGAAGTGAGAAGCCCTTCAAATTCCTGACTGTTGTTACATACTTTGCTGATCTCCTTTATAGATGTATATATTAGAAGTTATATGCCTCATAGAGTCCCAGACACTGAATATGGATTTTGAGAACTTGGTAGTTTCACCTAGTGGTGGATGGTAGAAGGGGCAAGAGGAGGGGGGGTGTTGGTTGGCCCCAAACTTCTAAAATTTTCTTATATAGCATGTGGCAAGAATCAAACTCCAGTGTGCACTGACATGCGAGTACATTGTGCATGAGCTAAAAATGTTAAACTACAAGATAAATGGATATTAAATGCGTACTTACAGACATATATTAGATCATTCATACATGCCCCCCAATTCCTGTTTTTTATGCAGTAATTATTCTCCCCCCCGCCTCTTGCACCTTCACTCGTGAAGTAAAAATGTAGGATGGTAATAAAAAGGACAGAAGCTTAGGTGCACCCTTTATCTATGAGATTATGATGTTTGATTGCAGGAATATATATCTTGGGTTATTCGACAGTGAAGTAGAAGCTGCAAGGTCGTTGTGTTCATCAATATGTAACTCTGAAATCACAAATTTATTGGGCTTCATCCAACAAAATATCCATTTTAATTTTCTGAATCCAGGGCTTATGACAAAGCAGCAATCAAGTGTAAGGGAAGGGAAGCAGTCACCAACTTTGAGCCGAGTACCTATGAAGGTGAGATAAGAACTATGGATGCCAATAATGCAGGTAGGCCTCTTCTGTAACGTGTTTTATTTGTTCTGAGAATGGAAATCCCCACCAGCAGTACCGCTGCCCCCATAAAAAAGCACCTTCTAATTTTAGCAATACTTGTTACAGGTGGAGGCACCGCTGAGAATCTTGATCTGAATCTCTGCATTTCTCCACCAAATGATGTACCAATGGGGAACAAAAATGTCCGAGATCTCCACTTCCATTATACTGCTGGTGAAGTACCTGATGTCAAGAGGCTAAAGGTAATGTTCCTATCAAGCACCATTTCGATCAAACTTCTTTTTACTTCACATCCCTTTAATCTAAAATTTTCATTCGACCAGCTGAAACTTTCATTATCTTTCATTTAGCACGCTCGTCCAATTCCTTCCTTGTGTTCTCAAGCCATTTTGCGGGCCTGAAACTTTTATTTTTCTTGTCATAATATTTGTCATTTTATTCTTTTAGACCATTGCCTTTTGCACATTCTACAGGTTGAGAACTCTGTTTCTGCTCTGGCGGACGGTCAAAAAATACATTGTCTAGCAATAGCATCCAAACAGCCTCTAATGTGGTCTGGCATCTATCCCAGTTTCTCATCAAAAAATGAGGTGATTATCTTCTATCTAACATCTCAGTTTCGCATCAAACTATGGGGGGAATATTCCCAGTTCTCATTTCTCATAACCAAGGCTGAGTCCCTAATCCTACCTTGTAAACGTTAAAGTATAGTGTTCCTGATATCACATTTCATTTGATAAATGGCAAAGAAATCAGTTCTGGAGATATTAAGCAGCCCTTTCCATGACAGAAGTCAAAGCTAGCTATTGGATTGTGAAATTATGAGTTAGCCTCCAAAAGAGCCTTTGTCACTGACTACAACTTCATTTTCATGGTTTTGTTTGCTTTGCAATTGCAATTTATTCAACTTAAGTTGACGGTTAATTTGGGGAGATTTTGTATTGTAAGCAAGTTTCTTCTAGTTGCATATTTATCACGGAACCATGGATACGCTGATCGATCAAGAACAATCAACAAGAAAGGGACGAGGGGAAGATCTTCGTAATTATTTGGGTTTCCAGAAAGTGATGGTGTACTTCATTTTCATCTTGGCAGGAAACTGCGTTAGGGATGGCAGCCGAAGGACTCCCTTTGCCTGGATTCTCAAACTGGGCACAGCAAATGCAGAGCCATGGCATGGCTAGCCCTGTGGCACTGTTCACCACTGCAGCATCATCAGGATTCGGTTCTTCCACCCCCACTACCTTATCGGCCATCCTCCCACCACAAACGCCCCACCACAAGACTACCCATAAACTCTACCTTCCAACACCTACTGGCAACATTCCTCATTTTAACTATCAGAAGAGCTGAAGAGCAATGTGTTTGGGAGATCAGTTGATGGCCGGCGATCAAGTTTGCAAGTATCAGTGTCCCTAAGGAAACCGATTTCTGTTTCGAGCATATGGCACATATTGCAAGGTGTACAGATTGTTATGGTACTTGTAAGAACTTTCTTAGCTGCTACAATACTAATAAGAGTCGACTATAGTGTCTCAACATATTCAGTCCGTCTGTTTAAGGTCTCACAGCCATCATTAACTGCATAAACTTTGTTTCTCAGCCGAGAAGGGAAGTGATTTTTCATTTTGTCGTAGTTTCTTGTTTCCATTATTGTGCCTGAAATGCTGATTATATTTCTTACAAAACTCTCCTGATTTACATGTGTGATCAGAAAAACATGCTGAAGGCAATAGTGGGTATCCAGAACAGATTCCGTAGCACTAAAATTCGAGTCCCATTGTGCTTTCATGGCTGGCCTGACACATCCAAAATAGGTAACTTGTAGGTAAACTTTGATGCCGAAAGTTGATAGGATCACATCTCGATCATTTGCGGTCTTGAAAAATATGCCCTGCCCCTTCCTAGGACACTTCACTTCATGGAACCATACAATATGGCTTATTCTCCATTACACAAATTCTCTGTGTCTGTTACAATGTCTCCAAGTTGTCTCTACTTTTTACTGTTTTGGGAGACATCATTTCATTAATCATTCTTCTCCGTTAGTTTGTGGATAGTGGTAAAAAGGTTGATTGGGTAGGTCTAGGCTTGCAAATGGATTGGGTTTGGATCTAGATTTGCCTTGGTTTCTGATGATGGTATTTAGAACGGATCATTGGCACTACCTTGGGATAAGCATGCCTTGAGGTTGAGGTTCATACTTACAAAAAGAGGTGGGGTTAGGTCCACAGTTTAATCTCCGAAGCTTAAGTCAATAATGACACTTAAAAAAAGTAATAATGAACTCGTAATCAAATAATTTTACTTATAAGAGTCCCCCTTTATATAAATTGAAAAAGGCAAGATATTTGAAGTTGTTCTCGAGATCTATTAGGATGTTTGAGATTTTTTTTCAGGATTCCCAAATTTGACTGTTATAAGATATTTGGTATTATTCCCAAGATTTTTGAGATTTTCTCTAGAATTCTTGAATTTGATTGTTATTAAATAATATAATCTCTAGTTTGAATTTAAATTCGGACATAGTTATCAAATTTGACTCGAGTCTTCTTGGATTAACACTCAAGAGTTAGATTCATGATAATCCTTTAGACCTAGATTTGGGTATGATAAAAGACATGTGTCACTTTCCTATTGTTGGATAATAGGGGCATGTGGTTAGTTGTGGCTCGTTCTTCTTCAAGGATAGCTTGGTAATTTTTGCCTTTTGAATATTCCCACATCACTTGCTTGCCATTCCTCTAGGTAAGCTATCCATTTAGTTCAGGGAGTAATAGAGATTATTTCTTAGCTTGTCACTTAATATTGTGGCTCTTTTGTCTCCTTGTTTTCGCTAAATTGGTCTTCTCCCAGCTTGATTTAGATGGATTAGTCTTCTTTGACTCTATAACGCCCTGCCTCTTTAGAGAATTATACTATATTGGGGTTCAACATAAAAATATACATTCTCTTTACACGATATATTTCTTAACATCTCAAGTACTGTACTTCAAAGAAAATCTCCCAATATATAATTTCAAACGTAGAAGCAATAATCAAAACTTGATATATGATACGTACTCAAACTTTAATCATAACATGAAAATCATACCATAATATAATAACATATCCTTAAAAACTAAATACATAGAGACTTATTACCCAGAGATAATAATTGAATACCTCAAACATAATAAAAAGATACCTCAATTAACATTGAACAATAATAGTATTACATGATCGTATCTCAAATATCATTCATAATACATAACATTATTATATTTTACAATACTAATAATCAATGAAACATAAGTTTCTCAACATGACTAAAAACATCTCCTGAATCCTCATGAAGAAACAGAATACAGGAACAACTTGTCAATCCCATCGGACACGTCACCTCGTGCCGTTACATGTCAACCATTCCCTTACTTTAACTGCAAGCCCCAACTAGAATGTTTTAATGTTTCAAGAACAAAGTCTAATTAGAAGATGAACCTTCTAGTGAGGGTTTAAAACAGATACATGAATAAATGATGCATAAACATGAATAAAAAGATATCATAGTGTAACTTCCTTGACAACCAGCCCGGTACGGAACCCTAGGCAGTAGTCTCGACTTGCACACAAGGTAACGGGATACTTCAAACGTTATTCCAACAGTACCCTTAGGGAATTACGACTACACTATCAGGGCGACATTCCATCCCATGCACAAGTATTAATATAGCAACAACATCATGTTATGTGAAAAATCATGACTATTGATGTAATAGAACATGTATAGATATGACAATATGTGCATAAATTACAAATAATTTGGCAATTTTTATGAGTATCATGCTCACACAGGCAAAATATAACACATAAATTTTTGGGGAAAAATCACTTACTTTAACTTAGCATTTCAGGCTTCATCGATATATGTGTCTTGCCTCGATTTTCATGCCAAGCCTCAAATAACCATACTTATACTCAACCTTGAGCCTCAATGATTTCTAGACATCATATTTATTTCAAAAGAATATTAACATCTATTTTTTCATGTTTTTCCCTATTTTCTTTCTATTTTTCCTTCGGTAATTCCAAAATAAATACCTATTCAAACATTTTCTCAAATTTTTCTTCACAATAATTCTTAAAATAATTCTAGAAAAAATATAAAAAAATTACAGAATTACCTAATTGGCCACGTGCCCTCACACGCCAGGCGAGTGGGCTACTTGTGATGACTAGTGTGTACAGCTCACGCGCCGGTCATCTTCTCCGGCGCTGGCACATCGACGTTTCTGGTTTCTTCTCCCACTTTGTTCTACACGACTAGTCGATCACAATGGTGCATCCCTTGGCCCGAAACAACCACCAGAAGGCCTTCAACCAACCGTTTAAAGGCCGCCTCGGCTTTCTGGCGAGGCTTCGAAACCCCATGAAATCGATACCAAAATGCACCAAACTTTCTAGAAATCTTCCTTTACCATGGGGAACAAAAGCCCTTTATCCATTTCCTTCAATTCTTTCTAAAACGAAAGCAATTTGAAGCCCAACTTGTGAAAGCCTCGACCAAAACCCTTATCTATTTGTAGCCATTTCCGAGCTTTGAAACGTCCAATCCTGTCAAGTCCTTGCTCCTTATCATTATCATGGCCATTTAATGGCCTTGAATTGACCTTGCCATGCCTCAAATGGCGAGTTACGGAGATTGAAATTTTGGCCATCTCACGGCAAAAAAATAGGTCAAATCGGCCACCCTCGTGGTCGATTCTCGTCCAAGGATGGCCTAGGCTAGCCCTATGCCTACTCATGTAGCCTTTGCAACCCCTCTGGTAGCCTCTCTCAGTCGAAATCGGCGATGGGAAAGGCCCACCGGCCATGGCAATGTTCACACTGCCAAATTTTGCAAAATTTCACTTTCACCCCTGCCAATTCCAAAATTGCATTTGGGCCATTTCCTTCAAGCCCCTAGGATTTCCATAAATTCCATTACGACCCATGAGTTCCAAACTCCTCGTTTCATCCCCGAAGATTCCAAAAACATTGTGCTTTAGACCTCCCTTAGGCAAAATTAAGAAATTACACTTAGGCTCGAACATATGTTTTGATCGTAAACTCTTTTGTTTCCTCTCGAAACCTTTTAAGGGTTGTTCCTTATGCAAAATGTGAACTTTCTCAAGCTTTCATTGACTTTCTGAAAGTCTTCTATGACAATTTGATTTTTCAGCCCGAATCACAGATGTATCGAAACCATTTCTAATCTGATTTATTTCTAGACCATAAATCATGTATCGAAATACTCGTCAATGTTGTATCATTTTCCTTAGACATCTAGTATCCAGGGCACTCCCTACAGTCGATTCGGTCACTGAAAAAATTATTTTAAAATCCCTAAACTTCATGAAAATTTCACTTATGGCCCAAGATAAATTTATACTTGAGTCCTTTGAAAATTCTCGAGTATTACAGGCTCAATTTCGCTAAATTGGTCTTCAACAACTCAATTTCACTACTTCAATGTTTTTCAGCTTGGTATTGCCAGTTTAGTTTTGTCTAGCTCAATTTTGCCGATTCAATCTACTTTAGCTCAATTTTTCCAGTTCGGTCTTCTCCAACTTGATTTCTCCAACTCAACCTACTTTGACTCGACTTGCTCTAAATCGGCTAGCTTTAACTCGGGGGTGCTACTGGGTGCATGCCTTTCCTTGGCTCAACAAATTACCTTATTGCTCTTTTTTTTTCTTTGGTTTAACAAATTTTCAGGCCTTGCTACTTGACTTTTTTTCTCTCTTTTTTATTTATTTTTTCTTTCACCATGACTCGATCAGTACCTGATTGTTGTTCACCTACTATCGAGCCACTACTACTTAGCTTGTTATCGAACCATCATTACTTGGTTCTCACTTTGCTGTTAGTTAAGCAATGTTCCACCACAGCTCAATTTAATACCTTGCCATTCTTACTTGGTTCCCACTTTGTCGCTAGTTGAGCAATTTGCCACCGCGACTTAGTCCAATACTAAGTTACCATTACTTGGTTCCCACTTTACTATCAGTTGAGTAATTTGCCATCGTAGCTTGGTCCAATACTAAGCCACAACTACTCAGTTCCCAATTTGTCACCGATTGAGCAATTTGCCACTACATCTCAATTAATATTGAGCCACTATTACTTGGTTCCCACTTTGTTGCCCATTAAGCAATTTGCTTATGCGACATAGTTTGATACCTAGACACTACTACTTGGCCTTCCAGACTTGGGACATTCAATCAAGTTAAAGAAGAAGTTGAAGGGTTAAAGTTAGCTATTTTACTTGAGCATTTTTCTCAAGCTTACTCCACTCTTGACTAAGGCAGATATTATGGCCTTTGCTTCTTGGATTACTGGCTCATAGCTGGTTCTTTAGTCCCTTCTTTCTTGGTATGTGACTAAGGTAGGAGATTTAGAGTAGTTTTCCCCATTTTCGGTCCCTCTCTCGTTTGGTACTTGGCCTATTTGGAGATGGGGGTTAGAGATTATTTTTTTTTTTATTTGCCTTGCCTTGACACTTAGCAAGGGCGAGCAACCTAGGATCTCATAGTTGGCCCTTATATTTAGTCTTTGCTACCTTAGTTAAGGTGAAAGACCTAAGATTAATCAATAACCCTTTTAATGCTCGAATTGGGGCCAGTTTTAACGAGCTGGTTATCATCCTAGAAATGTCTAAGCGTTCCCTATAGGGATAGATAAAGGTAGTTCCCATACTTATCCAGGGTGGTCCCTGAATTTCCATGTTGATTTGAGGTGGTCCCCAACTTTGCTGATATAGGGTGGTCCTCGAATTTTCGTGTTGACTTGAGGTGGTCCCTATGTTACCTGACCTCGAATGAGGAGTGATCGATTGAGGTTGTCCCCTTACTGCTTGGCTTTGTAGGAGGAATGCTCGGTTGAGGTGGTTCGCTTGTCGTTTGGCTCTAAAGGAAGAGTGCTCGACTGAGGTGGTTCCTTTGTCGCTTGGATCCAAAGAAAGAGTGCTAGGCTGAGGTGCTCCCTTTGCTGCTTAACTTTGGAGGAGGAATGCTCAACTGAGGTGATATCCTTGCTACTTGGCTCTAGAAAAAGGGTGCTAGGCTAGGATGGTCCTCTTGCCACTCATCTCTGAAGGAAGAGTGCTAGGTAATAGATTGAGCTAGTGGCTCAACATCATTTAACATATGCTTGTGTTCTCGACATCTTGGATTTGACACCTTGGCTTAACTTGACACCCTCAATGCAACCCTATGGCTTGGTAGCTTGGCAAGTTCTCAGAGGTGTTGTGCTTGATTGAGGAGGTGGTCCCCCAAATAGCCTTGGTTGTTCGGGGTGGTTTTCGATCTCTATGCTAACAAGTATCAAATGCTTGAAAGAATACTTCATTGACGTAGAAGCAAGAGTACATGAGTGGGATGGTCTCTTTCTCTATTACTTATAGGTGTCTAAGCTCTACTCTATGCTTTGTCTTAGCACTGTTTCAACTTCCAAAGTGTAGAAGATGGGAATCTATTTGTGGCTCTTCCATTAGCTTGTCCATTTTCTTCTTGGAATAGAGGACCGATTTCTTTTTCTAGAATGGTTCTTTTCAAGGGTAATCACCTTCCCTAGCAATGAAGTCCTTAGGAAGTCCCGGTTGATAATTTTTCGTGTCATACCCATGGTCTTAGTGGAAGTGACAATACTCGTCCTAGTTCCTTTTATGGGCCAATGTCCTCATGGGAAGGGGATGTGTCACATACTTATTGTCCTTAATGAAAGAATTCACGTATGGTGGTGAGGGTAAAATTAAAAATTTTAATGTGTATCAGACATACACAGTGGAAGCAAAACAATAAATGAATACCTGATGTCCAATGTCAGATTAGATACATAAATTGTTTCTGTATCGAGACCGAATCCACCTCAAGTTGTGATGGTCCTAATTTGTACACACCTAGCGTGCTATCTGATATCACTTTGTGCACCTCTTCTCGTGCTATCTTGAGGATTTTGTACCGCTAGTGCTCGTATGTCTTTTATGTATGACAATCATGCACCTATTAATTTACAAAGACAGAAGCAGAAACAGAGAGAAGAAGCAGAGCAAAAATAGCTAGTAGAAGCTTTCTATCACCTTTAATTGCTCCTCCTACATCCAATTTGAGGCTGCCTCCACCCCATCCCTCTAATTGCATGCCACGTGGACCGCACTTAGAAGGCTAAGGCAGCACTGGGAGTCGATTCCCATCCACTACTAGTTGACTATCGAGGTAGTCGACTCGCAGACACGAGGTAGTCGACTATCAGTGCTACAACATGTTAACACTTAACGCACTGCCACCATTAACGCTTAATGACATATCTGAGACATAATGGGTGCATAGTGCTGATGCTAGACGCAACGCTATATGGTGTGCGACTTTCTAGTTTTACTACCCACTAGCAAATAAATAGCACCAAAAGTCGTTTGGAACTGGTTAACACCTTGAGCCATCACAAAAATCTCTCCATATTTCGGTGATGATCTAAGAGGTCTTAAGAAGCGCTTAGCAGCAGTTTAAGACAATATAGAAGATAGTGAAATCTCATTTCAAGTGAACTTATTACAGTTGGTGATTATCGTATGCTATAATCTTTTCATCACCTAATGTTTCGATTGAACGAGAGTTATGGAACGATATACTCACAAACTCAGTAACTGTGTCAGATTTTATTAGAGTGACAAAAGATGACACCTCAGGAGACACTTTTCCTGATAATCAATCTTCCCTAGACAAGAATTGTCTTGTCACACTAATAGTAGACCACATAGGATGTTCATCCCATCAATAACAATGAGAGTGACAGATTTTATCCCTGAACAGTTATCTCCATATACCAGTAATATAGAACCACATAGATGAATTTTTCCACCTCGTAATTGGATAGTTCGACCCATTAATAAATCCCACACATCAATACACAAGACAACTGTGTTAGTTCAAGTCTAAGGATCAACTACACTATCACAACTAGATGACATGACCATTATCCGCAATGCCATGTGGTCAATCAAGTGCGTCACATTCAGTGCGTTGTTCTCCAACAACCTCCCACAAGTTTACTAGAGACATTCCCATGCCATATGGTATGTGACTCACCACCCTTACCATTAGTAACTTATACTAATCAAGGTAATAAACTCTATGCTAGTCCATACTCAACTAATCAGAGTCTCCATTCGATTAATCTAAGGACTATGAATTATTTAAGAAGTCATGTCACCAGCAAAACCCATCATATATTCTTAACACCTTAAGGATGAAACTCTCAAACAGAAGATTTAGGAGCTCATTCATATAGCAAACTGGAGAGTTTATGAATAAAGATAAACTTGCCTTTTTATTAATATGTACAAAGATACAACAAATATATTTATTACAACCCCACTAGATGTCATCTAAATCTAGCATTAGGGCATACTACACTAACACTTAATAGTTATCAATATCTTAGCTCTTCTATTATTTAGAAGAGTGAAATGAACTTAACTCATTTAGGTATTGGTTGGACCTAAACAGTCCTAAGCTCTTCGAAGTGTTGTTGTAACACCCTATTATTTTTTTATTTTAAAATAATAATGATAATTTTTTTTGTATTTATAGTAAAGAAATATATTTAAGTAATGATCAAGGAGAATAAAGTGTTAGATTTTGAATTGTGGAATGGATCAAAATCTAAAATATTTGAAGTGACATAAACATTTAGCTTAAGAGGGGGGATGAATTAAGCTCATCTAAAAAATTTGAACTTAAAAACTTGTTGTAAATGAGGAAATAAAAGAATTTAAAGATTGCAACATTCATATTTTAGATTGGTTCAACTCCATTGCCAACATCCACTATCTTGGTTTCTTATCAAGGATTTCACAACCAACTTACCATTATAGCTTTTAAGGGAGCAACTATAACCTTTTTACATAGCTTTTCAAGAATCAGTTGAAACCTTTACACTGCCTTTTTTGGATTAGACATAACCACAATGGATTATGAGAACCAAGGGTTTGTAACACATAGAAGCTAACAATAAAGCTTACAACAGTAGTAAGCTTCTCTACAAAGATCAAAGAAGAGAAAGCTAAGGTTGACTATCTCTGTTTTTACATAATACAAGGAATTTGTATGATTACAAATCTTTTGATATTTAAGAATGGCTCGAGATTGTTGAGGTTTTGCTTGTGTAAATGTCTAACTTGAATCTCTTGGCCTTTTATAGATTGCCATCATTGGTGCCTTTCAGCCTTCGTCCAATGGATAAATGGATAAAACTTGTTGCTGCACAGACATTCTCATTCCAACGGTTGGTTAATGCATAATAAATTCAAATTTCATTAAAAACATTCAGACAACATTTAATCCACCAATCATAGTTTGAAAAGTGAAAACTATGAGCATTAAATGCAGCTAGTAACATATATATTTTCAAATTTCAATCACTTTACTTAGTCGAGTAACTAAATTCCTTAATCGAGTAATAATTCTTGAATAGAATAGTACTAAAATATTTAATCGACTAAGAGAAATGTTTAATCAAGTAATAATTTTTTTTAGTCAAGTATTACAATTGCATAATTGAGTAACATATTAAAATAACAAAGTGGTTTAAAGAGTTAATTGACTAAGAAATGTTTATAATTGAGTATTATCATTTTTATTCGAGTAACAAATCTATTTAGTCAAGTAATGACTTATGCATCTAATAATCTTAATTGAGTAAGATTATTCGACAGTCCAATAATGGTATAGTTAATCAACTAAATATTCGAACTACTCGAGTAATAGTCTATCTTACTCGACTAATACTCTAAAAATTCGAAACTATAATAGTTAAGACTACATTAAATGCAACTGTTCTTCATTAAATGATGTTTGATTGTTATTTCATGAAAATTGCATGCAAGTTGAGTCTCAAAGCTAATTACTAACCGTTAGAAAGACAAGAAAGAATAATGTTATTGTAGGTTACAAGTGTTAAAGCTTTTATTCTTTGGATAAACGGTCAAGTGTATTGAAGAAGCAAAAGTTATATATATCGAGAGTCTCAAGACTAAAAATAAAGAATGTTAATATGAGCAAATCCTACCAACTACTAAACTTAAAGAAGTTCATCAAAGCTATATCTATTATTTTCTATTTTCAAAGTGCCTGTTTTGTAACTATAATTGTTGTGGCATAGCCTACTAGGAGAGTCCTCTTAAAGTAGCCAGTGCATATGCATCACTTCGGAGGAAACACCTCATTCGGCAAAAATACCTTCCCAAGGTTAGAGCCTATCTCCCTTAGGGAAGCCTTTTATCACTCACCATTTACCGGGACTAGCTTCAAGGGTTTTCAAGATTTTCCCTTGTTGAGCTTCACTTTCGGGAGGAATCTAGGGGGATGTCCCTTGTCTACATTACCTCGCATTGTCCCGCAACAATGTGACTCATTTGTTCCAAGACCACCTCCTTCCAAGGGGCCTTTCCCATCGCCGGGAGGGGGGGGGTTTCTCTCTGAAAACCTTTTCGTGCTTAACCTTGGGAAAACACTGTAGACGAGGAAGACATACCGCCTCTTCTTGGGAAGGAGCTTTGCACCATCGCACCCATGTGTCATGTTTCCCTATCTCTCATGTTGTCTATAAATACCCTCTAAACTCCTTAGTTTCAAAGAAGAAGTGGGAGACTAACAAGCAACCATAAGCACAACACCACACCAAACCTTATCACTTTTACTCTTCCTCTTCATACTTTCCCCCCGTGCAACATTCCTACACTGCATCTCTATACTTTGCGCTGCATGGAGACTTCTTTTGACTTAAGCATCGGTGGGCCTGTGTGGGCCTTTGATTGTTTTTTGTCTTATAGATCCTCTTGGAAGACAAAGATGTAAAACTTTATTATCGTGAATTAAGCTTTAACCCTTTTATAAAAAAAAATTGAGAAACTTAAAGCTAAAAGCAAAGACAAACTGAAAGATTGCAACACACAAGTATATAGTGGTTTGACTATACCTACTCCACTACTTTAGCTCCTCACTAAAGATTTAGTCATACCAACTTACTTGGGTAGCTTTTAAAACATACTTAATTAGCTACAAACCTTTACAACCTATGGCTTTTAAATAGGATCAGCCATAACCAATGCCTTATATAGGGTTATGTTCTTTAATGCATCTATTGTGTTGTCTTTCACAGAGAGAATGTTCTTTGTGTCTTAAGTACCATTTTTTGTATCTTTACAGCATCTCAAAAATTAGTTATAACATCAAAATTTAGGTACATTTTGTCTAAAGATCATTTAATCTTTTGAAAAGTAGAGACTAGTTGCATTTAATATGCTGTAATGGCTATAAATTTCAAGTTATGACAAACGTTACTCGAGTACAAAATGCTATTTAATCTACTAAGTTGTATCCTTACTCAAGTATAAATGTTTTGTAATCGACTATTTTTCTGACTTACACAATTACAAATTGCTTTCACTTGATGAAATTTTTAAGACATAGAATTTCAATACATACTCGATTGAAAAGCTATATTTACTCGAGTATACATAAGTTTTTACTCGATTAATGTTTTAAGTACTCGATTACACAATGGGTCCTGAGACTCAACACATTTTTGGAATTTATATACTCAATTACAAAATGAGTTTACTCGAGTACACTTAGATCATTACTCGATTATAATATTACATAATGAATTAATTTCTTAGCCAGAACTTTCATTATCTACTCGAGTATAAAGCTTATTTAGTTGAGTATACACAATCTTTTACTTGAATACACTATAACTTGTAATTGATTATCTTTCACACAATTTTTGCTTACTCAATTACAAACAAGATTTACTCGATTGAAATGGCATGCCTTATTTGATATGGTTTTATGGCTCATCTAAGAAAAACATTACTCGAGTATATAAGATTTTTACTTGAATAAAAGACTTACTTCAGAAGATTACTTGATTACAAAGAACTTTATTACTCGATGATGTGTGATTTTATGCACAATTAATTCGGGTAAGTGTACCTTAGTCAAATTTGCATATAGTGATGAAAAGATGTCGATCCCACGAGGACTAGATCATAATACCAAAACGATTCTAAATTAACCTAAGTTGAACCAATTAATTAATCAATGAAGAAAAATGAAAATAAATGGAAAACTGGATTCTTTGTGAGAAAAATTAATTAATAAATGCACTAGGGTTTAGATTTCATTTAATCTAGGTTATGGAATTATCTATTCAATCCGATTCAAAACCATAAATACATTTACAGTATTTTATAATTATTTGCATGTGATGGTGGATTTCCCTCAATTAATTAATAAGCTTTCTCAAGTCATAGTAATCCTTTATTAATTCAATTTCACTGTTAGATTTCTGAGCAGATATCAACGAAATAAATAAGCATTAAGTTCTTTGGAAACCTCTAATCTCGGAAGGGGATTTGACTCACTAAGCTTCCTCAATTCCCACACATGAGCTAATCATCTTTCGATCTCATAGTCAAACATGTGATTTATATTGCCTATGGATCTAATTTATAACAATCCTTTAGTCAGTCATGCATAAATCATTAAATCATTAAAAGGTGGCCAATCTTTTAAAGCATTAAACACAACAATATAAATTCCTCACGCAAATAATAATCGGGTTTTGAATCGAACCAAACAAATACTCACATAATTCCAGAATTAAAATCCATCCAAACCCTAGTTAAAATAAATTAACCAGACATTATTAACATAAAAATAAAAACAGAAAATTGAAGAAATAGAGAGGCTCCCTGTCCCAGTGCGAAGCGTGAGGCGGCTCTGTGCGCCTTGGCTTCTTCCTCTTCAATTCCGCTGCACTCCAATCCTTCCAATCTCCCCACTGTGCACCGCAAAGCCCTTTTAAATCTTCACTGTCCGCGTCCGTTCCTTTCTGTTCCAATTCTCCAGTTTTGCCTTTATTGCGCCGCGTCCAGAAACCCTCTTCATTCCTCCATCTCCTCCATCTCCACATATTATTATACATATATATGTGTGTGGCGTGGGCCGCCCTAGCCAAGCCCAATTCACCACTGTTAGATTCTTATTTAATAATATAATATATAAAATGCATATGGCATGTCCTAATCTTCACCTTCACGCCTTCACGCCATTTATTACTATATATATATTATATATAATAGTTATCAAGCATGTAATATTATATATATAAATAATATAAGATAATAAATATATAACTATTATAATTTAAAATATAATATAATATATAATATTTAATAAATTATAAATTTAATTATGTTATAATATTAATTATTCAAAATATTTATTTATTTTTTTACTTTATAATATTAATTTTAAAATTAACTTTATAATATATATATATATTTTTTTTACACCCAAATCTTCGAATTTATTTCTTTTGCTGGATTCTTATAAAATAAGATTAAAATAATTTAAAATCCATATAAACACACATTTATGTAGAAAAAATAGCATAAGGTTAAGATAAAAATTAGATAAAAATATGTAAACAATTAAGCCCTATCAAATACCCCCACACTTAACCTTTTGCTTGTCCTCAAGCAAAGTAGAGAAGAAATATAAAATAAACATTTCATTTTTATGCTAGGCCAAAATCAAGAATTCCAATAACATATCAACGCATAATTAATCACAAAATTGGTTACAATCCATATTATCATATCAACTCTAAATCCAAAGCATTAATTGAAAGAATTAATCATACAAAATCATCACTTTTGATGCCATGCATACTTCAAAATTAATTCATGAAGTCTTGTAACTAACACAATTGAATCATGCAATAGCCTTCTTGCAATCACTTCTCTCCACTGCTACAAACATAAGGAGTAACAGGGATGAATTTTTTTTTTTTTTTTTTTAATCAATTTTTTTTCTAAGCATTACTTGGCTTTTGACGCGAATGTCGACATTTTGTGATGAAGACACCCGGTTATTCTCCTAAATAATTGCTTAGAATGCATTTGCATACTCATATTTTGAACTATTGTTTGACGTGAAGGATGATGCAGGAGCACACTGTCAACCCCCAGTTACTACTAAGTAGCTCAAAACATAGGAGTAGATAAATAGCAATAACATCTTCTTTTTTATTTTTATTTTTTTCTTTTGTTTTGCTCTTTTTTTTTCATTTTTTTTTTTCATCATCCCATTTTACTTCAACTCTGTTTAGGCCTAGTTTCAAGAAATAATCACAATATTATTCTCACATAATCAATCATGCATAATCACAAAATTCCATGAATTTTGTCAAGAAGCATATATTTCAACAATCATAATAATCCGGCAGAATCAATTCATTTTCCTTAACACTGTTAAATCTAGAATCAATAATCAAATAGAACAATTCTCAATTTTGAATTAACTGTGCATTGAACCAAAGTTAATATAGGAAACATGAAATCGGCCTAAACATGAAAATAAAACATTTTTTTCTAAAGAAAATCATCATCCATGCACATTATATATTTCTTCTTTCTTTTTCTTTTTCTTTCAAAAAAATGGAGAATTATTGAATTTCCCACCCCCACACTTAAATTAAACATTGTCCCCAATGTTTAAAAATAAGAAAAAAAGAAAAGAAAAGCAATACTCCCCTGATGTAAACCTTCTTGAAATGCTTGAAGATTGTTGGCCTTATTCTTTTGAAGAAGATGGGGTGGATTTCTGGATTCAACAAGTCCTACAAAGAAAAAAAAAAATTGAAATAAGAAATCAATCCAAGAATATTCTAAAAATTAAGAAAAATAAATAAATAAATAAATAAATAAATAAATAAATAAATAATATTTCGAATGGGTTGCCTCCCATCAAGCGCTTCTTTATAGTCATTAGCTTGACTATATCTCATTCTTCAAGGATCCTTCAAGTGAATGGTGGATTTGGAGAAAGATATATGTCCACCATTGACATAAGGCTTCAATCGTTGCCCATTAACTTTGAAAGTTCCCTTAGTTTCATGAGAGACTTCAATTGCACCATAAGGGAAAACTTGAGTTACTGTGTATGGACCACTCCATCTTGACCTTAGCTTGCCTGGAAAAAGCTTCAATCTAGAATTATAGAGAAGAACCTTCTCTCCAACTTTGAACTCCTTCTTTTTAATGTGAGCATCATGCCATGCCTTGGTTCTTTCTTTATAAAGCCTAGAATTTTCATAAGCTTCATGCCGCCATTCTTCAAGCTCATTCAATGTCATCTTTCGTTGTGCACCTGCGGCTTGCAAATCAAAGTTAAGCAATTTGATAGCCCAATATGCTTTATGCTCTAATTCAACAGGAAGGTGACAAGTCTTACCAAAAACTAGTCGATAAGGAGACATTCCAATAGGTGTTTTGAAAGCTGTCCTGTAAGCCCAAAGTGCATCATCTAATTTTAAAGACCAATCCTTTCTAGACAAGCTCACAGTCTTTTCCAAAATATTTTTCAATTCCCTATTTGAAATTTCCACTTGTCCACTAGTTTGAGGATGATAGGGGGTAGCCATCTTATGAGTAACACCATATTTAGCCAATAAATTTTCAAATTGTTTATTGCAAAAATGTGTACCTCCATCACTAATGATAGCTCTAGGAGTACCAAATCTAGTGAAAATATTTTTCTTCAAAAATTTTATGACAACCCTTGCATCATTAGTGGGACATGCACTAGCTTCCACCCATTTACTCACATAATCAACGGCAACAAGTATATACTCATTATTGAAAGATTTTGGAAAAGGACCCATGAAATCAATGCCCCAAACATCAAAAATATCACAAATAAGAATATTGTTGAGGGTCATTTCATTTTTCCTTGAGATATTACCTGTCCGCTGGCATCGATCACAAGAACTTACATAGGCATAAGCATCCTTGAATAAGGTAGGCCAATAAAAGCCACTTTGCAAAACCTTAGCCGCTGTCTTAGAAGGTCCATGATGTCCACCCACTTCTTTGTCATGACAAAAACTGAGTATGCTATGCATTTCCTCCTGTGGTACGCATCTCCTCACCATGCCATCTCCACAAATCTTGTATAGGTATGGTTCCTCCCAAAGATAGTACCTTACATCTGATAAAAACTTTTTCTTTTGATGAAATGACATGTTAGGGGGTAACTCATTACCTACAAGAAAATTAGCAAAATCAGCATACCAAGGTTCATCATTATCTTGCACAAAGCATAATTTTTCATCAGGAAATTCATCATGCAAAGATTCTTTAGCCATGCTTTCCACATGCTCCCCATCTAATCTTGACAAGTGATCAGCCACCAAGTTTTCAATGCCTTTTTTATCCTTAATTTCTAGGTCAAATTCTTGTAGCAATAAAATCCATCTTAACAACCTAGGTTTAGCATCTTTTTTAGCAAGTAAATACTTTAATGCAGAATGGTCAGTATAGACAATTACTTTAGACAATATCAAATAAGGTCTAAATTTTTCAATAGCAAACATTACAGCAAGTAGTTCCTTTTCAGTTGTTGAATAATTTTTCTGTGCATCATTCATAGTTCTACTTGCGTAATAAATGGTATGAAATTTCTTGTCTATTCTTTGTCCTAAAATTGCACCTAGAGTATCATCACTCGCATCACACATGATCTCAAAAGGCAAATTCCACATGGGGGCTGAAACAATAGGAGCTTGGATCAATTTCTCTTTCAAAAAATTAAATGCATGTATACAATCATCAGTGATTTGAAAAGGCACATCTTTAACTAGAAGATTAGTTAAAGGCTTGGCAATTTTAGAGAAGTCCTTAATAAATCTCCTGTAAAAACCTGCATGTCCCAAAAAACCTCTAACTTCTTTTACGGATTTAGGAAGAGGAAGTTTTTCAATTAATTCAATTTTGGCTCGATCCACTTCAATGCCTTTAGATGACACTTTGTGGCCCAAAACAATCCCTTCTCTAACCATAAAGTGACACTTTTCCCAATTAAGAACAAGGTTAGATTCCTCACATCTTTTAAGCACCAAAGACAAATTATGCAAGCATGCATCAAATGAAGATCCAAAAACAGAAAAATCATCCATAAAAATTTCCATAAAATCATCTATGAAGTCTGAAAAGAGAGAGATCATGCACCTTTGAAATGTTGCAGGAGCATTACACAAACCAAATGGCATTCTCCTAAATGCAAATGTTCCATATGGGCATGTAAAAGTAGTTTTCTCTTGGTCTTCAGGAGTGATAGGAATTTGGTGATAACCAGAATAACCATCGAGAAAACAATAAAATTCTTGACCCACAAGTTTTTCAATCATTTGATCAATGAATGGGAGGGGAAAGTGATCTTTTCTAGTAACATCATTTAATTTCCTATAATCAATACACACCCTCCATCCCGTTACTGTTCTTGTGGGAATTAATTCATTATTTTCATTTTTCACCACAGTGATCCCACTTTTTTTAGGCACAACTTGCACAGGACTTACCCAAGAAGAATCAGAGATAGGAAAGATAATACCTGAATTAAGCCATTTTATCACCTCTTTCTTTACTACCTCTTGCATATTAGGATTTAACCTTCTTTGGGATTGCACCATAGGCTTGAATCCTTCTTCCATCAAGATTTTGTGCATACAAATTGATGGACTTATTCCATGAATATCAGCAATGCTCCATCCAAATGCCTTTTTGTGCTCCATAAGCACCCTCATCAACTTTTCTTCCTCAAGACCTATCAAAGAAGAAGAAATAATCACAGGTAAGCTAGATGAATCCCCCAGATAAACATATTTTAAATGAGAAGGAAGAGGTTTAAGTTCAAGAATAGGAGGCTTCTCAATTGATGGTCTGGCTTTCGAAGAAGAGGAAGAGGAAACATCCAAAGGTAGCAATTTGTGTCTTTTGAATGGATTGAATTTTTGCTTTTCTCCCAAATAGCCCACAGCCTCCTTGTGTTGTTCATCTAAAATTTGATCCTTCACATCAAAAGAGTTAGCAATGCAATTTTCTATGGGGTCATCTAACCTTAATGCATGAAATTTCCTATCCACCAAATCATCAATGCAATCTATCCTTAAGACTTCATTTTCATTTTCATTTGAATGTTTCATAGCCTTAAACACATCAAACACAACTTCTTCATCATTAATTCTAAGGCTAAGTTTTCCTTGTTGGACATCAATTAAAGCTCTCCCGGTAGCGAGAAAAGGTCTCCCTAAAATTAGAGGCATATCATGATCTTCTTCCATGTCTAGAACAATAAAGTCAACAGGAAAAATAAATTTATCTACTTTTACCAAAACATCCTCCACTACTCCCCTTGGATATTTGATACTTCTATCAGCCAATTGAAGAGAAACAGTGGTGGGTGTTGGTTCTTTTAATCCAAGTTTCCTGAAAACAGAAAAGGGCATCAAATTAATACTTGCACCGAGGTCACATAAAGCCTTATCAAAATTAATTCCACCAATAGTGCAAGGAATAGAAAAGCTCCCTGGATCCTTAAGTTTTGGAGGTAATTTATTTTGTAGAATTGCAGAACATTCTTCATTAAGTTTCACCATCTCAAATTCCTCCAACTTTCTTTTGTTTGCAATTATGTCTTTCAAAAATTTGGCATAACTTGGCATCTGTGATATAGCATCAAGAAGAGGGATGTTAATATGCAATTTTTTAAACACCTCTAAAAATTTAGCAAATTGTTTATCCAAGTTAGCCTTCAAAAATCTTTTAGGAAAAGGAAGAGGAGGTTTGTAAGATTTTAAATTAAGTGAAGAAGAACTCCCTTTTTTCTCCGTTGATAAATCACGATCCTCTTCTTTGGCTGCAAGCTCTTGGTTTTCTTCCTCTTTTGTACGCTCTTCATCTTTTTCTTTACTTTCAAGTTCTTTTCCACTTCGCAAAGTGATGGCTTTTACATGCTCCCTAGGATTCTTCTCAGTATTGCTAGGCAAGCCTCCTTGTGGTCTTTCTGAAATTACTTGGGCAAGCTGTCCAATTTGAGTTTCCAAGCTTTGCATTCTTGCCTCTGTACTATTGATAAACTTTGCCATCATATCTTCCAAATTCGACTTCTTCTCTTGTGGAATTTGATGTTGTTGTTGTTGAAAGCCGGGGGGCACTCTTTGTTGATTATTACTCCAAGAAAGATTAGGATGGCTCCTCCATCCTGGATTGTAAGTGTTGGAGTAGGGATTAAAATTTGACCTGTTGCCACCATAGGAAATAAAATTAGCTTGTTCAGAAGAACCAGAAGAAAAAAGATTTCCTACTTGACAATCTACACTAGCATGTCCCTCTCGCCCACAAAGCTCACAAGAAAGAAAATGGGGGGAAGAAGAAGAAGAAGCATTCAAAGCTGAAACCCCTAAATTACCCAAATTCTTATTTAATTCAGCAATTTGAACAGATAAAGCAGTGATAGAATCAACATTATAAATTCCAACTCCCTTTTTATTTGCTCTTTCATTGTCCCATTGATAACTGTTGGCTGCCATCTCTTCCAAAAGTTCATATGCTTCCTCGGGAGTTTTCCTCATAAGGGTACCATCTGCAGTTGCATCTAACATCGAACGAGAAGATTGATTAATGCCACTATAAAAAGTTTGCACTTGCATCCAAACAGGTAGACCATGGTGAGGACATTTCCTAAGCATTTCTTTAAATCTCTCCCACGACTCATATAAGGATTCATTACCAAATTATGAAAAAGTTGTTATGTCATTCCTTAATTTAGCGTTTTAGAAGGTGGAAAATATTTAGATAAAAACTTTTGTGCCAAATCATTCCATGTAGTAATAGAACCTGCTGGAAGAGAATTAAGCCATTCTTTTGCTCTATCTTTCAAGGAAAAGGGAAACAACCTAAGTCGAACTGCATCCTCACTAACTCCATTATGCCTAAAAGTATCACATATTTCAAGAAAATTAGCAATATGAGAGTTAGGATCATCATTAGGGCCAGAAAATTGTACACTCATCTGGATCATCTGAATAATTGCAGGCTTGATCTCGAAGTTGTTTGCTTGCACATTGGGCCTTCTAATGCTTGAGGTAGTGCCATCCAGAGTAGGTGTAGCATATGAGCTCAATGTCCTTGGATTATTTTGAGTTTGTTGCTCTTGCTCCATTTTGCTCTTTTTCTCCTTCTTTTGCTTTTTCAAAGTTTTTTCAATTTCTTGATCAATAGGTATCAGTTCTCCACTCTCCACCACTACTCCGTGTCATGCACCATGAAACCTACAAAGAAAAAGAAAAAAAACTAAAAATTAAAAATAAAATTTCTAAAAGATGAAATAATAATAATAATAATAATAATAATAAATAATTAAATTAAATTAAAATTGCAAAACCTAAAAGAAAAAAAAATGTTCAATCTAAGGCTAACTTATGTAGTTTTGATATGCAATAAACTAGTCCCCGGCAACGGCGCCAAAAACTTGATGTGTGATTTTATGCACAATTAATTCGGGCAAGTGTACCTTAGTCAAATTTGCATATAGTGATGAAAAGATGTCGATCCCACGAGGACTAGATCACAATACCAAAACGATTCTAAATTAACCTAAGTTGAACCAATTAATTAATCAATAAAGAAAAATGAAAATAAATGGAAAACTGGATTCTTTGTGAGAAAAATTAATTAATAAATGCACTAGGGTTTAGATTTCATTTAATCTAGGTTATGGAATTATCTATTCAATCCGATTCAAAACCATAAATACATTTACAGTATTTTATAATTATTTGCATGTGATGGTGGATTTCCCTCAATTAATTAATAAGCTTTCTCAAGTCATAGTAATCCTTTATTAATTCAATTTCACTGTCAGATTTCTGAGCAGATATCAACGAAATAAATAAGCATTAAGTTCTTTGGAAACCTCTAATCTCGGAAGGGGATTTGACTCACTAAGCTTCCTCAATTCCCACACATGAGCTAATCATCTTTCGATCTCATAGTCAAACATGTGATTTATATTGCCTATGGATCTAATTTATAACAATCCTTTAGTCAGTCATGCATAAATCATTAAATCATTAAAAGGTGGCCAATCTTTTAAAGCATTAAACACAACAATATAAATTCCTCACGCAAATAATAATCGGGTTTTGAATCGAACCAAACAAATACTCACATAATTCCAGAATTAAAATCCATCCAAACCCTAGTTAAAATAAATTAACCAGACATTATTAACATAAAAATAAAAACAGAAAATTGAAGAAATAGAGAGGCTCCCTGTCCCAGTGCGAAGCGTGAGGCGGCTCTGTGCGCCTTGGCTTCTTCCTCTTCAATTCCGCTGCACTCCAATCCTTCCAATCTCCCCACTGTGCACCGCAGAGCCCTTTTAAATCTTCACTGTCCGCGTCCGTTCCTTTCTGTTCCAATTCTCCAGTTTTACCTTTATTGCGCCGCGTCCAGAAACCCTCTTCATTCCTCCATCTCCTCCATCTCCACATATTATTATACATATATATGTGTGTGGCGTGGGCCGCCCTAGCCAAGCCCAATTCACCACTGTTAGATTCTTATTTAATAATATAATATATAAAATGCATATGGCATGTCCTAATCTTCACCTTCACGCCATTTATTACTATATATATTATATATAATAGTTATCAAGCATGTAATATTATATATATAAATAATATAAGATAATAAATATATAACTATTATAATTTAAAATATAATATAATATATAATATTTAATAAATTATAAATTTAATTATGTTATAATATTAATTATTCAAAATATTTATTTATTTTTTTACTTTATAATATTAATTTTAAAATTAAATTTATAATATATATATATTTTTTTTAACACCCAAATCTTCGAATTTATTTCTTTTGCTGGATTCTTATAAAATAAGATTAAAATAATTTAAAATCCATATAAACACACATTTATGTAGAAAAAATAGCATAAGGTTAAGATAAAAATTAGATAAAAATATGTAAACAATTAAGCCCTATCACTCGATTATAGGAACCAATTTTCTAACCTAATATGAGGGATCACTATATTACTCAAGTATCATGGTTTTGTACTCGATTAAGAAAGTTGTTTTTCTTGATTAATAGATATACATTACTCAATTATTTCTACTAACATATATTAACTATTAAGCTCAAGGGTAAGTACATATGATTTTGATGATAACAAAAATATTTTTATGATATCAATGTATTTTATTAGCCTCTTGTGAAGTAAAAATCTTTTTTTTTTTTTTGTATCTAGTATCTTAGGTTGATTGAGATTCTAGCCTAAGTTTACTGAAGTGAGGCAGAATATTTGAATCTTCTCGTATGTTATTTAGGTAACTAAAATTTAGTATCGGGCGACCAAAGTTGGTCAGAGAGTTTGGCCTCATGTCTTAGGTCGACTTAGCCTTCGACCGAAGTTATGGCTTTGGCTTGGACAACTTCAGTTGATAGAAGTTGTGCCTTAAGTTGACCAAAGTAGGCCAAAATGTTAGCTTTTAGACTTAGGTCGATCAATCCTTCAACCGAAGTTGGGCATTAGCCTATTGGACGACTTAGGTCGACTGAAGTGGGAACTTCAGTTAACCGAAGTTGAACGGTCGTTTCTGTATGTATGTTACTTTTTGTGTCTCTTTTTGTTGCATGCCAATTATACCTTTTTACAATATGCTTTTATCCTGTATCTCAAAATCATAGTCTGATTTACCAATACAAAAAGTTAAATCTCTTTTTGAGAAAATGTGCTTTTGACTTTACTTTCGCAAATTTTGATTTGGTTGTCTCTAACTCTCTTGCCTTTTTGTTCTTGAAAAGCTAATGATTAATCTTGTTATTAGGTTGTCTCCTTGACTTTCTCATGTTGATTTTATTTTGCACAAAATTATTTTTCCTATAAGTTTGTAAGCCAAGATCCCAACAAATGTTCAAATGTTCCAGTTGCAACCTGGAAAAGCTGAAGACATTTTGAATTTAAAAAAATGCTCCACACCCCTCTTTGTAATAGCTAGTTGATTGAAGCTGCTTGTATGAACATGAGGTGAGTATGAAGGCCAAGAAAAAGAGAGAACAACATGGTGATGGAGCATTTAAACAAGAGTAAGAAAGTTCAAGTGCTGGAAGTATTATTGGCTGTTGAAATTCTCAAGTTGAGACTTGTTTGGAATTGTCTCTTGGTTGTAAGTTTGTTATTTTTACTCACTTGTTATGTAAGGGGTTTTTGCTAATTGTGTGCTAGTGGTTATTGTTTAGGCAAAGGATTGTATGTTTGGTTTTAGTTCCAACCAAAAGATAGTGTTATCCTTTCCCTAGTGATACCCTCAAGCTTAGTCTTGGGAGAGAGGAGTATGCTCGTAAGAGTTCAAACCTCTATAAAAATTTCCTTGTGTTCTCATGGTTGCTTGATCTTATTATTCAAATCATTGTTACAATCACCATTTAATTAAGATCACAATTTAAGTGTTTTTCAACAAGAGTTGAAAATATTAATTTTTGAAAAACTCAATTCACCCCTCTCTTGGGTATTTATCTGGGCAATAATTGGCATCAGAGGAGGTGTATAATCTGCTCTAGTTGCTTATATCTCTTTCTTGTGATCTTTATCTTCTTATGGAAATGGTATTGCTGAAAGTTAGTCCACAGATAAACCTCATTTATTTAATGGCACAAACTACACTTATTGGAAAGTTAGAATGTGTTCAAGCTAATGACTATGATGTATGGAAAGCCATAACTCAAGGTATAAAAATACCTACTACTATAGAAGATGGGAAGTAGTCCCAAAACCTGATGAAGATTTTGATGAAAAGATAATAAGAAGACACAAAGTAATGCGAAAGCCATGAATCTTTTATAATATTTTATATTTTGCACTTTCACCCATTGAATTCAATAGAATCTCAGGATATGACACAGCTAAACAAATATGAGATATGTTACAAGTAGCACATGAGGGGACCGATCAAGTAAAGGAAACTAGGATTAACATGCTAGTCCATAGTTATGAACTTTTTAACATGAAATCTAATGAGTCTATTTTTGAAATGTTTACTAGATTTACTAATATTATTAATAATTTTAAATGTCTAGGAAAAACTTATCCTAACCATGAAATTTTTAGAAAGATTTTAAAGTGTTTGCCAAAGAAATGGAAGCCCAAAGTCATAGCTATTCAAGAGTTAAAGAATCTCAAGACTCGTGCTCTTGATGAGCTGATGAGATTCTCATCACCAAGAAGAAGAAGAAGAAAGCCATTGCGTTGAAGTCCATTGAAGAGAACGACTCAAGAGATAACAGTTATGAGAATGATGAGCTTGCTCTCATCACAAGGAAATACAACATGTTGATGAAAAGGAAGCTCCTCAAAAAAAGATGGAAGAGTCACAAAAGAAAGAGCCCATCATCTGTTATGAATGCAAAAAGCTTGGCTACATCGAGCCCAAATGCCAACTGCTTAAGAAATCAAAGAAGAAAGCAGTGGTGGTTGTATGGCTTGAAAGTGATGAAAGTGAGCAAGATGATGAACCTCAAGATGAGACTGAAAGTGTAGTTCTCATGACTCTTAAGGATGAGGTAAAATTAAACTCTCCTTCTTCAGATCTAACTTATAAACAACTTCTTGAAGCTTTTTCTAATGTTTTTGATAAACTAGAAAGGGTTTCTATGAAAAATGCTACATTAAAGAAATAAATGATTGCGCTAAGAAAATAAAATGATGATATGAAAACAAGAATTGAAATTTTTTGAAATAGAGAGTGTTTCTCTTATTTTAAAAAATGAAAGTCCTGAAAAAGAAAATGAGAGTTTGAAAAAAACCAAGTGAAAGAGAAAAAGACTTTTGTCAAAAATAAGCAAAGTAGAAATTATTTTAATCATGACAAAACAAAGAGAAATAAATTCTATAGCTCTTAACCAAAAGTTTTATAGAAATACATGTTGAGCCAAATTGCTCCAATCAACCTATTGTGTATTTTGATGTTTAACAAAACATAATTTTAGTAAAACTATTTTTTGTATATTTAAATTCCCTAATGAATTTTTGATATGTCTTATGATGGATAACATATTTTAAGTATTATAGTATTTTGTGTATCAAAATGAACCAAGAAATGCTATTTGTTCTAAGTGGAAGATTAGTGCATTATAAGGGGACATATAAGAAAATGTTTTCATTTTGAAAAACTATCTCTCAATATTTTGATAGCTAATATTCATTGTTATTAAAATGATTTTTAATGAATTTTTTAAGAAATATAAGGTATGTATTTTGGAGGTGACAAAATCGCCAAATCTCGAATTTGTACTAAAACCAAAATTCTATTTTTTATTGTTGTGGATTTTGATTTTTTAGATATTTTTATTGAATCCAAATGGTGGGTACTTTCTTATTTACATTTATGTATTAAAGTAAATGTCCACATTTTCGTTAATTTATATTTTAGTCCACATTTTCTTTAATTTATATTTTACCTTCCATTTACTTAAACTAAATAAATTTAAATATATTGTAATATATACATGCTATGGATTCTATTATCAAAGCAAATCTATTTTTTTTAAAAATTTGGACTGAGAGTTGACTCCCTATGAGGGATAGTCGACTGTGTGTTATGTAGAATCGAGGTAGTCGAGAGTAGGTTTTGGCCAGTCGACTGGGGAGCGGACTGTAGGCCAATGAGAGTAGATTGTTAGCTTCGAGAGTTGACTGTTGGTGTCGCGGAGTCGACTATCAGTTAGAACAGTTGACTACCAGACTCCAACGATCGAATTTTTCTACCTGTTATAGATTCATTAGAAGCTCAAGTATAAATATCTTCAAGAGATTTTTGGAGAAGGCTAATGCACTATCAAGATCTATCATTTTAAAGCACACCTAAGCTCTCAAGCACTCAAGAAAAGCAATCCAATACCCAAGCATTAAAGATACATCATTTGGAGCCTAAGGCAAAGAATAAGAAGTTTTCTTCTTGTTGGTAATTCTTGTATCATTTGTATATTTGCCTTGTAATATTTGTTCTTGTATTCATATCCATATTAGTCCAAGTTTGTTGGACATAGAATTGTTTATTTGTATTAATTATGGATTGTGAGTGGCCTTCTAGAGCCTAAGTAATCTAGGTGGACAAGTATTTTCTTTGTATAAGAAAAGTTCAAGAGTTTGAAAAGGGAAGAATATGGTTTAATAAGTTTTTATAACTTAATTCACTCCCCTCTTGAGTGGCCATTATGTGTCAAGGGACCAACAATACATTTTGGGATAAACCCAAAGAAAAATTATTCTTTGGTACATGTTATTCTTGTCATGAAGAAGGGTATAAAGTCTACTCATGCCCATACAAAATCAAGTCGGACCCAAAAAAGTTTGGGTACCAAAAAGAAATGCTTAAATTGTTTGCAGAAAAAATTAGAGTCTCAATGAAGCTCAAAGTGGTTCTTGGATAGTGAATGCTTAAGGCATATGACTGGAAATCCAAACAATTTTCTTGAACTCAAACCAAAGGATAGAGGCTTTATAACTTTTGGGGATAATGCCAAAGGTAAAATAATTGGTGTTGAAAAAATTGGTAATACTTATTCCACCATTATTGAAAATGTGCTACTTGTTGATGGATTGAAGCATAACCTTCTTAGCATAACTCAATTATGAGATAGGGGATATATTGTAATTTTTGAATCATCTAAATGTGTAGTCAAACATGAGTCTAATATCATTTTTGTTGGTAAAAGACATGAAAATATATATTGTTGACTTAGATAACCTCTTAGAAAATAATGTGAAATGTCTATCTACAACTAATAAGGATTGTTGGATTTGGCATAAGAAACTAGGTCATACTAGTATGAATCTACTCTCAAAATTAGTAAGACTTGATTTAGTAGAAGGTTTACCTAATATAAAGTTTGAAAAAGATAAAATGTGTGAGGCATGTCAATAAGGCAAACAAGTAAGAATTTCATTTAAATCTAAGCATATAGTATCAACATCTAAACCTCTTGAATTACTCCACATGGATTTATTTGGCCCAACTAGGACAGATGTAAAAACCCAAGAGCCCAGAGAAGAGTATTATATATTGAGGATAAATAAGGAATGAAACAACACCAGTTAGATACCTTTTGGGCTGAATGTAGACAAAGAACTCTCGGGTTAAGCGTGCTTGACTTGGGGAAGCTCAAGGATGGGTGACCTCCTAGAAGTTCACGTAGGCCCATTGAGGTAAGTTGTTCCAATCCTTCCTATCTCTCGATGCGGGATGTTACAAGTGGTATCAGAGCCAACTCGGGCTGTGTGTTGGGACCATGTACTAGCCAAAGGTTAGGGGTACTAGACCGGGGACACTAGACGGGGGAAAGCTGGGACTAGTTGTAAAGTCGCATGACGAGGACATCATGTGCTCAAAGGGAGGAGAATGTAATAACCCAAGAGCCTAGAGAAGGGTAATATATATCAAGAATAAGTAAGGAAGGAAACAACACCAACTAGATACCTTTTGGGCTAAATTTAGGTAAAGAACTCCCAAGGTAAGCGTGCTTGAGCTTGGGAAGCTTAGGGATGGGTGATCTCCTGGGAAGTTCACGTAAGCCCATTAAGATAAGTTGTTCCGATCCTTCTTATCACTCGATGCGGGATGTTATAGGTGGTATTAGAGCCGACCCGGGCATTGTGTTGGGACCGTGTACTAACCAAAGGTTAGGGGTACTAGACCGGGGACACTGGACGGGGGAGAGCTAGAACCAGTTGTAAGGTCGCATGATGAGGACATCATGTGCTCAAGGGGGGGAGAATGTAATAACCCAAGAGTTTAGAGAAGGGTAGTATATATTGAGAATAAGTAAGGAATGAAACAACACTAGTTGGATAGCTGAATGTAACCAAAGAACTCCTGGGTTAAGCGTGCTTGAGTTGGGGAAGCTCAGAGATGGGTGACCCCCTGGGAAGTTCTTTGCCTACATTCAGCCCAAAAGGTATTCAGCTGGTATTGTTTTATTCCTTACTTATCCTCGATATATACAAACATTCTCTAGACTATTGGGTTATTACATTCTCCCCACTTGAGCACATGACGTTCTCGTCATGCGACCTTACAACTGGTCCTATCTCTCCCTCGTCTAGTGTCCCCGGTCCAATACCCCCAGCCTTAGGCTAGTACACAGTCCCCAATCTAGAACCCCCAGCCTTTGGTTAGTACACGATCCCAACACACGACCCGGGTCAACTCTGATACTACTTGTAACATCCTGCATTGAGCAATAGGAAAGACAAGAACAACTTACCCTAATGGGCCTATGTGAACTTCCCAAGGGGTCACCCATCCCTGAGCTTCCCCAGCTCAAGCACGCTTAACCCGAGAGTTCTTTGCCTACATTCAGCCTAAAAGATATCCAGTTGGTGTTGTTTCGTTCCTTACTTATCCTCGATACATACTACCCTTCTTTGGGCTCTTGGGTTATTACAAAAGAGGTATGGTCTTGTTATTGCTGATGATTTTTTTAGATATATACATGGGTTATGTTCTTAGCCTCAAAAGATGAAACGTCTGATTACTTTATAGAATTCTGTAGAAAAAAAAAGTAATCTCAAGGTAATTGTAATTTTACTGTTGGAAATTAAAATAGTTTTGATAATGACTATATGAAAATCAATCTATGAATGAGTTTGAAGCAAAGTTATGAAAATCAAACTTGAAAGGAGTAAAGTTGAGTGTTTAAATTCAAAATTAATATCTTTTTGATAATCTCAACTTGCTTTCAAAAGAAACAAAGTTAGAAAATGTTATGAGTTTAGTTTTTCCAAATGGATAGTTGACTATGTGTATATGCTCTGTCGACTATGCCTGTGAATAGTCGACTATGTGCCTATATTCTGTCGACTATGCCTATGGATAGTCGACTATGGGTCTATGATCTGTAGACTATGCCCAAGCTTATGTCGACTATATTGTGTTCTGTTGACTATTGTGAAAGCTCTGTTTACTATGAAATTTCCTCTGTCGACTATGTATGTGTATAATATTTTAAATTTTTTTCATATTTTTAGATGTGTCTACTATGTGAAAGTATTTGTCGACTATCAGTAAATTTGGTTTGCTTTAGTTTTATTTGAAAATGTAGTCGACTAACCTCTTTTGTTTGTCGACAGTTTGTTTCATAGAAATTTGTATCTGTTAGTTTTTGGCGCATTTAATGCTCACCCAACCACTACAATGGTCAGATTTTTGTATTTATCTACCATCAACTATAAATATGGGTTGGGAGAATCGATTGAAGGCGGTTGGAAATATTTAATATCCTCAACTACCAAGCATTCAAGTTTACATCGAGCATTAAATTATTTTCTCTCTGTATTTAATTTTTTGAGGCTTTGTATCTCACTGTTACATTCATTGTAAGCCTCGATTTTTCAGTCGGAGAGAGCTTGTAACTAAGAGTTGTACTCTAAGACTCTCATTCTCACGATTACTGTAATTGTCCTAGCGTAAGCTAGAGGGCCCATTATATTGGGAGGTTTGTAAGTTTTCCTAGTCACGGACTAGAGGACCTACTCGGGTTGATTAGGGGGTTGATAGTGAACTTGCTTCAAAATCCTTAGTGGGTAGCCAAGGTAGTGGACTAGGCTTGGAAAGCCGAACCATTATAAATCATTGTTTCCTGTGCTTTCAGTTTTGTTTGTTCTTGTTTGCATTTGTATCCCTACTTAATTTGTTTTTCCATCCATAAGATTTCATATTCATTTTTCACAAAACGAGATTGTTTTTACATGGTTGATACCTCATTGTGCTATTTTTAAGGTCTTGAGATTTAACGAATCCGTGCTTTCCACAGACGACATCTCTATTTCGAAAAGGAATTATTTTTATTATACCAATTCAGCCCCCATCTTGGTGCGTGCCATAGCATTTAAATTCTATCAGTTAGTATCAGAGCCAAGTTTCCTTGTTTTTATCGGTTTAACAACCTAGGGAAAAAGATCTTGTTAGATGGCACATTTTGCTTCCTCATCCCAATCTAAGGGTTTAAGCACCACTCGTCCCCCATTCTTTGATGGAACTAATTATAACTACTGAAAAACAAGAATGCAGATTTATTTGATGTAGGACTCAAGCTTAATGCAAGCTGTTTATAAGGATATCAAGCTAGCTGACATGGGGAAAATTGAGACCTAGACAGCAGAAGAAAGAAGAAACAAGGAGATAAATGCAAAAGCTATGAATACACTAATCTGTGCACTGAGCTCAGACGAATTCAATCGAGTGTCAACGTGCAAGACAGCTAAGGAGATTTGGGACAAATTAAAGGTAACACATGAAGGAACCAATCAGGTAAAGGAAACGAAAATCAATCTTCTTGTCCACGATTATGAGTTATTTTCAATGAAGGAAGACGAATCTATAAAAGATATGTATACTAGATTCAATGACATTATTACTACCTTAGAAGCTTTAGGTAAGACATTTACAAATGGAGAAAGAGTTAGAAAAATTCTAAGAAGTTTACCTAGATCGTGGGAATCCAAGGTCACTGCCATAACAGAGGCTAAAGATTTAGATACACTTCCATTTGACAATTTGCTAGGTTCATTAATGACACATGAAATTATGATGAAAAGAAAAGAAGTTGATGACTCTAAGAAAAACAAAAATGTAGCATTTAAAATTGAGGATGAAGATAAAGACTCTCAAAGTGAAGAGGATGATTTTGCACTGTTAGCTAGAAAATTTAGGAAATTTATGAAGAAAGGTAGATTTAATCAAAGGAGAAACTTTTGGAAAGAGAAAGATCAAAAAGAGACTAACCCATCTAAAGAGCTTTGATGTTTTGAATGTAAGAAGCTAGGTCACATTAGAAGTGACTTCCCTCAATTGAAAAAGAAGGATCACAAGGAAAGAAAAATGAAGAAGAAGACTCTAGCTGCATGGGGTGAAGATGAGCTCTCATCAAGTGATGAATCACAAGATGATGAAATTGTCAACATTTGCTTTATGGCCAATATTGAAGACGAGGTAACTTGTCAGCATTCTAATTCAATCTCTGAATTTACATTTGAAGAACTTCATGATGCATTCAATGATTTGCTAAGTGAATGTGAGCATATGAATGAGAAAAACATTGATTTAAAAAGGAAATTAAGTTCACTAGAAAATTAGGTAAATGGTTTGAAAACTGAAATAAGAATTTTGGAAGACGAAAAGAACAAACTGAGTGTTGAAAAAGAAAGTCTCTTAAAAGAAAATAAAGACATGAAGGAATCCTTAGAAAAATTAGTTGAAGGGAAAAAGAAACTAGAAATGATTCTTGGAGCTCAAAGAAATTTTGGAGATAAACAAGGAATTGGATTTGATCCATTCCATGCAAGCTCCAGTAAAACAATTTTTGTAAAAGCTTCAAACCAAAAGTTTATTCAAAGAAAACCATTCTTCAAAACAAAGTTTTCAAAAGGAGGAAGGCTAATGCACTACTGTGGAAGAAATGGTCATTCGGTTAACAAATGTTTTATGCGAAAATTTCCTCAAAAATTCAAATAAGTTTGGGTTCCTAAAGATGCAGTATCTTCTAATAAGAATGGACCCAAGATGATATGGGTACCAAAGGGAACAACTTGAATGATTCTTTTTGAAGGCTGCGTTGGTTTCAAATGATTCAAGGAGCAAGTGGTTCCTTGATAGTGGGTGCTCAAGGCACATGACGGGAGATGAAGATCTTCTCAACAACATCGTCTTCAAAGAAAGAGGTAAGGTCTTCTATGGTGACAACTCTCAAGGTAAGATCATAGGTATGGGTTCCATCTCTTTTGAAAATCTTACATTAGAAAATGTATTTCTTGTTAATGGACTTAAACATAATTTGATTAGTATTAATTAATTGTGTGATTTAAATTGTGAAGTTTGCTTTGATGCTAGTTCTTGTAAAGTTATATGCTCTAATACAAAAGAAATGAAATTACAAGGAAATAGAGTAGGGAACATCTATGTCACATTTCTAGAATCATTTAAGATGGAAAACTGCTTAGTTGCAAATTCCTCTCAAAACTCTTGGTTGTGGCATAATAGGTTAGGGCATGCTAGTATAAACTCAATCAACAAGTTAGTCAAGCATGATCTTGTAAATGGGTTGCCCAACCTTAAATTTGAAAGAGATCACATTTGTGGCACTTGCATGAAAGGTAAGCAAATTAGTGTATCATTCAAACCAACTAATGAAGTATCAACATCTAGACCTTTAATACTACTTCACTTAGACTTGTTTGGTCAATGAGAACTCTAAGCTTAGGAGGTAAACAATATGTTTTGGTAATAGTAGATGATTATTCTAGATTCACATGGGTAATCTTCCTTGGATCCAAAAATGAAACTTTTAGGTCATTTGAAATATTTAGTAAAAGAATTCAAAGAGAAAAAGGCTTTTGTATTTCAAATATAAGAAGTGATCATGGAGGAGAATTTGAAAATGAATATTTCAAACTATTTTTGTGAAGAAAATGGAATAGATCATAACTTCTCTTGTGCTAGGACTCCCCAACAAAATGGTGTAGTTGAAAGAAAGAATAGATCCTTACAAGAAATGACTAGAACAATGCTTTGTGATAAAAATCTTCCCAAGTATTTTTGGGCAGAGGCTGTTCATACTGCTTGTTACATACTAAATAGAGTTTCAATAAGACCAATATTGAAAAGGACTCCATATGAACTATTCAAAGGAATAAAGCCTAACATAAGTCATTTTCATGTTTTTGGTAGCACTTGCTGTATTCTCAATAATGGAAAAGAATTTCTAGGTAAATTTGATTCCAAAAGTGATTAAGGTATATTTTTAGGTTATTTATCTCAAAGTAAAGGTTATAGAGTATTCAACAAAAGAACCCTAGTAGTAGAAGAAACAATTCAAGTAATAGTTGATGATGTAAGCATTGAAGTTCCAAAACCTAGAGAAGATGGTGAAAATGAAGTAACTCAAAATTTTGAAAGACTTTCAATAGAGTAAAATGAATCAAATACTCATGATAATGATCTTTTTGAAGAAGAACAAGAGCATCAAGTAGAAAAAGAACCAACATTTCTAAGAGAAAGAAAATATGTCAAAAAGAATGAAATCATAGGAGATCCATCCAAAGGTATTAGAACTAGATCATCCATTATAAATGAATGCCAATATGCTGCCTTTTTATCTCAAGTAGAACCTAAAAATGTCAAAGAAGTTTTAGAAGATGAAAATTTGATTATTGCCATGCAAAAAGAATTAAATCAATTTGAAAGAAGTGGAGTTTGGAAACTAGTGCCAAGACCAAAAGATTATCCACTTATAGGCACAAAATGGGTATTTAGAAATAAAATGGATGAAAATGGTGTAGTGACTAGAAACAAAGCAAGGTTAGTGGCTCAAGGTTATAGCCAAGAAGAGGGTATTAACTATGATGAAACTTATGCCCCTGTTGCTAGGTTAGAAGCCATAAGGATGTTATTAGCATTTGCTTGCTACAAAAACTTCAAGCTATATCAAATGGATGTTAAGAGTGCTTTCTTGAATGGATATATCAATGAAGAAGTCAATGTAGTACTACCTCTTGGTTTTGAAAATCATAAGTATGAAGACCATGTGTTCAAGTTGTCCAAAGTATTATATGGTCTAAAACAAGCCCCTAGGGCATGGTATGAGAGGCTTAGTAAATTTCTCTTAGATAAAGGATTTAAAAGAGGTCAAATAGATACAACCTTATTTATAAGAAGCCATGACAAGGATATACTATTAGTTCAAATCAATGTGGATGATATCATATTTGGATCCACAAATAAATCTCTATGTGATCAATTTGCAAATCTTATGCAAGGAGAATTTGAGATAAGCATGATGGGTAAGCTTAAATACTTTCTAGGATTACAAATAAAACAAGAAGATGAGGGTATATATATCTCTCAACAAAAATACATAAGAGACCTTCTCAAGAGGTTTGATGTTCAAGATTGTAAACCTATGGGTACACCTATGAGTAGTTCTCAAAGTCTAGATAAAGATGAGTTAGGCAAGACTATAGATAACAAGCTTTCTAGAAGTATGATTAGTTCTTTGCTTTATTTAATAGCTAGTAAACCTGACATCATGTTTAGTGTGTGCTTGTGTGCTAGGTTCCAATCTAATCCCAAAGAATCACACTTGAAAGCAATTAAAAGAATCTTAAGACACCTAAAAGGAACTACAAATCTAGAACTATTTTATGCAAAATCAAACAACTTTGATCTAATAGCCTACACTGATGTTGATTATGATGGATGTAAAATAGATAGAAAAAGTACAAGTGGTTCATGTCAATTCCTTGGAAATTGCCTAGTATCTTGGTCAAGTAGGAAGCAAAACACAGTAGCTCTATCATCTACTGAGGCTGAGTATGTTGTAGCTGGTAATTGTTGTGCTCAAATATTATGGATGAAGTATCAGGTAGAAGATTATGGCATAAGACTTCAAAACATCCCAATAAAATGTGACAATACCAGTGCAATAGCTTTAACTAAAAATCCAGTGTTTCATGCAAGAACTAAGCACATAGAAGTAAAACATCACTTCATTAGAGACCGTATTCAAAAAGGAGACAAAGAGACATAAATCTTGAATTCATAGATACAAATCATCAAATAGCAGATATCTTTACAAAGCCTCTTGATAAAGAGAAGTTTGAATACTTTAGGAGTGAGCTAGGATTAATTATTACATGATTGCCTATGATATTATTTGACGAGACATTATCACTGGTTTATTAAAAATTTCAGTCATTTTTTTTTTGTGATATTCCCGTTGTAAGGCCATGCATTTAAGTCTATCAATCAAATGAAATAATCTATTAACAGCATGCATTTTGGCCAAAATTCATAAGTGATGTTGGGCACATCTCTATTAATTAAATTTCTCTTATTCTTCAAGTATAGTCGACAGAAATCATGCTTTTGTCGACTAAAGTGTTATGTCGTAGTCAAGATAGTTGACAGAAGGCTCAACCCTAGTCGACTATGCGCTCTATTCTCAATTAAAATTAGTCAACAACAACATAGTGTCTGTCGACTACTCCTTTAATTTTCACTATGATAGTCGACTAAGCCCCTCGAGTCTATCGACTATGTGGGTTCATCTATTTAAAGAATAAGCAGCCATCGATTTTCTTTTCAAACCCTAACTTCTTTTGTTTGTGGTCGAATTGATTCTCTCTCTCTCTCTCTCTCTCTCTCTCTCTCTCTATTAGTGCCGAACTCTTCTCTCTCACTTTCCTTTGCATCCTCGGTCGTATCTTACTCTCTCCCTTACTCGTTCTCTCGGCTTCATCTCCAAACATCATTCCCTATGGCGCGAACAAAGAACTCGAGCAAGAATAAAGGCAAAGAGAAGGAACCGGCCTCTTCAAGTCATCCACTATCTCAACCTAGGCCTCAAATCCAATTTTTCAATTATGAGGTCAACAAGAAAGGTATTCCATTCACTTTGAATCTCGAGAAGTTCTAGAAGGTCGTTACTTGGACTTAACGTTTCTAGAATCCATTGGTTTTCCCTATATTCAAACATTTAAGGACTTTGGCTGGTGGAATTTCTTGATGATTCATAGATGCATATATGAAGATGCTGTTAGGGCTTTTTACTGAAATGCAGACAACGCCTATCAGAAGAGAAAGTCGGATAAAAAGTTTAAAACCAACATTGGAGATACTCACATAGAAGTCACTTTGACACTAATTCATAATCGTTTTGGAATTCCATTAGGTGGTGAGGATTATGCCTCCTGGACCCAAGACTATGTTTAGTCTAGTAAAGAAGTCATAGGAGATGACTCTATTACCTCTAAAATCTCTGACACAACAAGTATGGACTTGAACACTAGAATTCTTCATCTCATTTGTTGTCAGATGATCTATCCTAGGAGTGGCAGTTTTTCTGTAGTTGCTAAACTTGATTTGTGGCTACTTCAATGTATTAAGGCTAAGAAAAGGACAAATCTATGTCTTTTGATGATCAACCTAATGATAGAATCATTCTCAACAAAGACTAGGTCACTTCCCTATGGCATGGTAATCAGTGAACTGTTGGATAGTTTATGGGTCAAATGGAAAGTGCTAAGAAAGTCTATATTAACCCCTCTCAGCACATTAATGATAAAATAGCCATTAGGATTAGCTATGCATGTAAAGATGGGGAATGGTTCAAGGTTGATAAACCTAAGAATCCTAGGAAAAAGAGAAGATCAGAAGGACCATCTTCATCTCAACCTGAGTCTCACGATGAGTTAGTAGTTCAAAGTATGACAGACTTAAAATTGGATATATCAACGGTTGAAGCAAGCTTGGCTGAGTTCAGGGAAGAGGTCAGATCAGATTTGTAGAGTCTCCATAGGCAGCAAGAAGATCTTTCATCTCAGATGGGATGCCTTATTCAGATGCTATCTTCTCAGTACCCTTATCCTGCTTCATCACCATCTCTGCCATCAGCTTCTTCTCCTTCATCAACTCAGTTTTCTCCATCGTCCATTTCTCCTGATGTCTAGATGTTGCCCTCATCATACATTCTACTTTATTTGTGATATATGTATGCTTATCTTGGTAGTCTTGAATGTTACTTTTATCATATGTTTTGTTGAACTACATTATCACTTTATGGATGGATGTTTAAGTATTGACATTTAACTCTTGCCAATGAATATCCGCATCTGGTTGCATGCTTAAATAGATGAATGATTTTTGTGAGGATTTGGTTTAAGGGGGAGTCTCTTTTTATATGCTTTCAATATGTTCCATAAAGGGGGAGTTTGAATCTTTTTGATTTTGACAAAAAGGGGGAGATTGTTATTTTACTCTTGGAAATTAAAATAGTTTTGATAATGACTATATGAAAATCAATCTTTAAATCTATGAATGAGTTTAAAGTAAAGTTATGAAAATCAAGCTTGAAAGGAGTAAAGTTGAGTGTTTAAATTCAAAATTAATATCTTTTTGATAATCTCACCTTGTTTTCAAAAGAAATAAAGTTAGGAAATATTATGAGTTCAGTTTTTTCAAATGGATAGTCGACTATGTGTATATGCTCTGTCGACTATGCCTGTGAATAGTTGACTATGTGCATATGTTCTGTCGACTATGCCTATGGATAGTCGACAGTGGGTCTATGATCTGTCGACAATGCCTAAGATTCTGTCAACTATATATATTGTGTTTTGTTGACTATTGTGAAGGCTCTGTCGACTATGTATGTGTATAATGTTTTAAATTTTCTTCATATTTTTGGATCTATCAACTATTTGAAAGTGTTTGTCGACTATCAGTAAATTTGGTTTGATATTTGTCGACTATGCCTTAGTCTTATTTGAAAATGTAGTCAACTAACCTCTTTTGTTTGTCGACAGTTTGTTTCACAGAAATTTATAACGGCTAATTTTTGGCGCATTTAATGCTCGTCTAACCACCACAACGGTCGAATTTTTGTATTTATCTACCATCAACTATAAATATGGGTTGGGAGAATCGATTGAAGGTGGTTGGAAACATTTAATATCCTCGACTACTGAACATTCAAGTTTACATTGAGCGTTAAATTCTTTTCTCTTTGTATTTAATTTTTTAAGGCTTTGTATCTCACTGTTACATTCATTGTAAGCCTTGATTTTTCAGTCAAAGAGAGCTTGTAACTAAGAGTTGTACTCTTAGACTCTCATTCTCACGATTACTGTAATTGTCCTAGCATAAGCTAGAGGGCCCATTATATTGGGAGGTTTGTAATTTTTCCTAGTCATGGATTAGATGGCCTACTTGTGTTGAGTAGGGGGTTGATAGCGAACTTGCTTCAAAATCCTTAGTGGGTAACTAAGGTAGTGGACTAGGTTTGGAAAGTCGAACCACTATAAATCATTGTCTCCTGTGCTTTCAGTTTTGTTTGTTCTTGTTTTCATTTGTATCCCTACTTAATTTGTCTTTCCATCCATAAGATTTCATATTCATTTTTCACAAAACGAGATTGTCTTTACACGATTGATACCTCATCGTGCCATTTTTAAGGTTTTGAGATTTAACGAATCCGTGGTCTTCACAGATGACATCTCTATTTCAAAAAGGAATTATTTTATTATACCAATTCACCCCTCGCCTCTTGGTGCGTGCCATAGCATTTAAATTCTATCAAATTAGTATTGGAAGTGATAGAGGCAAAGAATTTGATAATCAAAATATGGAATTGTATTGTAACATAAATGGCATTGACAATAACTTTTTTAGCTCCTAGAACTCCCCAACGGAATGGAGTAGTGGAAAGGAAAAATAGAATCCTAGAAGATATGGCTAGGACAATGCTATATGATAGTAACCTATCTAAATATTTTTGAACAGAAGCTGTAAACACTGCTTGTTATATCTTAAATAGAGCCCTTATAAAACCAATATTAAAGAAAACACCATATGAACTTCTTAGAAATAGAAAGCCTATTATAGGTCATTTCTATTATTTGGGTTTAAATGTTTTGTATTAAATAACAACAAAGATGCCCTAGGAAAATTTGATCCTACATCTGATGAAGCAATATTTGTGGGATATTCATGGATTAGTAAGGCCTATAGCGTTTTTAATAAAAGAACTCAAACTATAGAAGAATTAATGCACATTGCCTTTAATGACTCTTCACCTTCTCTACCTAGAGTGTATCTAGATGGTGAGGATCCTTCTCAAGATAATAATCAAATTTTATCTCAACAAAATCAAACATTAGAAATCCAAAACTCTCTTAGTGATTCGAGTAATCTCTCCAAGGAATGGAAATTCATCCAAAATCACCATATGGATCAAATTTTAGGTAATCCAAATGAGGGAGTTAGAACAAGGTCATCAATTAGAAACATATGTGAAAATTTAACTTTTGTGTCTCAGCTGGAACCAATGAAGTTTGAAGAGGCTGAAAATGATGAAAATTGGATGATGGTCATGTAAGAGGAAATAAGTCAATTTGAAAGAACTAAAGTTTGGACATTAGTTCCCAGTCCTAAAAATTATCCTGTGATTGGAACAAAATGGGTCTATAGAAATAAAATGGATGAATCTAGAATAGTAGTGAGAAATAAATTAAGGCTTGTTGCTCAAGGGTATAATTAGTAAGAAGGAATTGATTTTGATGAAACATTTTCCTCTGTAGCTAGATTAGAAGCTATTAGAATGCTCTTATCCTTTGCTTGCTGAAAATATTTTAAACTATTGCAAATGGATGTAAAAGTGCTTTTCTAAATGGATACTTAAATGAAAAAGTATATGTTAAATATCCAAACCATGTTTATAGGTTGTCAAAAGCCTTATTTGGATTAAAACAAGCTCCTAGAGTTTGGTATGAAAGATTAAGTAAATTTCTATTAGATAATAATAATACAAGAGGAAAAATAGATAAAACTTTGTTCATAAAAAATGAAGAAAATAAGATGTTGATGATTTAAATATATGTGGACGATATAATTTTTGGAGCCACAAATGAGAAAATGTGTAAAGATTTTGCTAAGTGTTTGCAAAAAGAATTTGAAATGAGTATGATGGGAGACTTAAATTATTTTCCAGGTCTTCAAATAAAGCAATTAGAATATGGAATATTCATAAGTCAATCCAAATATATTAGAGATCTTCTTAAAAAATTTGAGCCTAAATTAAGTAAAGTTAGTCCAACACCTATGAGTATTTCAACTAAGTTAGACAAAGATGAAAATGGGAAAAATGTTGATCAACAAAAATATAGAGGAATGATAGGGTCATTACTCTACTTAATAGCTAGTGTGCCTAATATAATGTTAAGCGTTTGTTTATGTGCTAGATTTCAAGCTAATTCTAAGGAATCACACTTAATAATAGTAAAAAGAATTTTCAAGTATCTTTTAGGAACAAAAGATTTAGGACTTTGGTATCCAAAAGGATCTTCGTTTGAATTTATGAGGTACTCAGGTGCTGACTTTGCTGGAAGTAAAATTGATAGAAAAAGTACAAGTGGGACTTGCCAATTCTTAGGAAATTCACTTATCTCTTGGTTTAGTAAGAAACAAATCTCAATTGCACTCTTAACGGCTGAAACCAAATATATAGTGGTTGGGAGTTATTGTGCTCAAATTCTTTGGATAAAGCATCAAATGGAAGATTATGGAATCAAGTTCAATCATATTCCCATAAGGTGTGATAATACTAGTGCAATTTAATTAACCAAAAATCCCATCATTCAATCTAGGACAAAGCATTGAAATTAGACATCATTTTATTAGATAACATCTAAAAGAGGGAGATATTGATTTAGAATATATAAGCACAAATTATCAATTAGCTGATATTTTTACAAAACCCTTAGCAAAGGACCAATTTTGCAAAATCAAAAGAGAATTAGGAATGATAAATTTCTTTGAATAATATGTTATTATCTATATGCTTGGCTAACTTAAGTTCCTATGCTTTTCCTACTTCTCTATCTGTCTTCGATCGACCTAAGCTCAAGGGTCAGTCGATCGAAGTTGAGTCGACTCAAGGGTGGACATTCTGTCCATCTTTGATCAACCTAAGTTTAAGGGTTGGTCGACCTAAGATGTGTCGATTCCAGGGTGGGCATTCTGTCCATTTTTAATCAACCTAAGCCATAAGGTCAGTTGACCGAAGAATAAGCAATTCGAGCATGGACATTTTGTCCATCTTTAATCAACCTAAGTTGTAGAGTTAGTCGATCGAAGTTGTTCGGTTCGAGGATAGGGCACTCTGCCTATTTTTGGTTGACTGAAGAGAAACTTTGGTTAACCAAATTTTTCTCAATGACGGTAACCCTAGGTCGATCGAATGCTTTTTAAAGGAAATTTGGGTCATTTCTCTTCCCCCCCCTCTCTCTCTCTCTCTCTCTCTCTCAAGTTTCTTGTTTTCTAATCCAACCCTTTTCCATATCTCCCAAATGACCCCAAGACAAGCATTAGGCAAGCAATCCCAAGGGTCCACATCTGAGAGGGCCCAAGGATCTGCATCTGAAAGGTATACAAAGGCCTATCATGATTTCAACGTGTCCTTTTTTATTTCTAAAGAAGTGGCCTCCCAATTCACCAAGATGGAAAGGAGAGCAGTTCTAAATGGTAGAAAAGTCGAGTTCGAGGAGCTTCGTCAAGAGGGTTTTGATTTTTTCATTTATCTTAGTAATTGAGCCCCATTCCTTACTTTAGATGAATTAGTTTACCCTTACCTTGTTCTCTTTTTTTATGCCAACCTTGTCACCCTTGACCATCCATTTTGCATTTCATCCAAAGTCAAATATATTGATACTGAGTTTAATGATGGAATTTTTCAAGAAATTTTTTGTATCCATTCTATCAACTCTAATATCCAAATTCCTGAAACCCAACAATGGACCTATAAAATTCCAAATGTTGAACCCATTTTAGTCGTTCGCACACTCACTAACAATCCTGATTTTTAGTCTTATATGCCTTCGAGCAAAGACTTTGATATTAGCACTCGCTTTCTGCATTTAGTCATTTGTCATTGTTATGTTCCAAAAAATGGGTCTTTCAATCACATTTCATTTTTTGAATTCGAAATCCTCTAGTGTCTTGTTCATAAACTTCCCATTGATATGTCTTATATCATAGTACATCACATGGATGTCTATAACCCAAGTAGTCCACTCCTCTTAAAACACCTCCAAGCCCACTGACCCACGTGCATCTTTAAACACTTTGGTGTTCCTCTTGAGGATGAGTATTTCATTTCCCTTAAGCCCACTAACTAGATCTACATGGGCACACTACATCGTATGCACTACATCAAGTTACAAGGGGTTTGGCAGAAAAATCTAGCGTTTTATGGAGCTACTCAGGACAATTCTACTGATGAGGGGGACGAGTATGCCAGAGCCACCGAGATGCCACCCACTCCAATTCATGATCCTCTTATTCCTATTGTTGCTAGCACTTCGTCATCTGCTCGCCCAAGTCCTTCTATGTAGGATATACTTGATGCCATCCTGGACGTGGGCGCTCGGATTACCCTAGTTGAGGACCGAATCACCAAGCTCGAGAGTCATTTTCCTCCTCCTCCTCCATCTCATGAGTAGATTGTAGTTTGATTATGAAAAAAATGGGAGAAAGGTGTAAGGCCGGGAGGTGCTATGGCACACACCAAGATGGAGGGTGAATTAGTATTTTAAAAAAAAAAACTTAGTTTGAAACTTGAAATCCTTTTGATAGAAATGCTAGCAATGATAAACAAAGTAAATAACACAAGCACAAGAGAAGAACACAAAGGATTTATAGTGGTTCGGTTTAACCCAAACCTAATTCACTACCTTAGCTCCTTACTAAGGATTTTTCAAACCATCCACTAAAACCCCCTACTTAAACCAAGTAGGTCCTCTAGTCCGTCACTAGGAAAATTACAAAACCTCCCACTCAAATGGGCTCTCTAGCTACACAAGTTAGGAAAATAAAAACGATACAATGAAAGAGAGAAGCTAAGAGTTAACACTCTTAGTTACAAGTTCTCTCACAATGAAAACAAACCTTAAGAATAAATTTACAATGATAGAATGAAGACTTGGAGAGAAAAATATAACAATGAAAAGCACATAACACTGTAAGCTCGAATAAAATGATTTGTAATATTTAGATCATCTCGTTTCTGTCCATTAGCCTCCTCAAGATCATCCATGACTTGTATAAATAGGTATCCCAAAAGCTTTGCTCGAAACTAGTCGTTTGTGACCGTTGGGATTTGAAAAACTAGCCGTTGGAAGCTTTTTGCGAAAAAAGATAATCGACAGAAGACAATGTATAGTCAATAGATTCATAAATAAAACAAGGCATAGTCGACAGAGAAGAAGGCATAGTCGACTATTTTTCAACAAAATCTACTGATAGTCGACAATCATATTCACATAGTCGACAGATCCAAAAATACAAAGAAATTTTGTAACATTATATACATACATAGTCGACAAAACAAAAGACATAGTTGACTATCCTTGCACAATAGTCGACAGAATAGAATATAGTCGACAGAACATCAAGCATAGTCGACTATCCTTAGGCATAGTCGACTATCCTCAGGCACATAGTCGACTATTAATAGGCACAGTTGACTATCCATTTTAAAAAATTGAACACTTAACATATCCTCATTTTGATTCTTTTGAAAGCAAGTTGAGATTATCAAAAACATATTTATTTTGAATTTAAACACACTCAACATTTCTTCTATATAGATTTTCATAACTTTGCTTCAAAGAGATTTAAAGATTGATTTTCTCATTCATATAGATTGATTCAAAATCAAACTTATCCATATAGATATACTCACTCATATAGATTTAGAGATCTGATTTTCATATAGTCATTATCAAAACTCTTTTATTTTCCAAGAGTAAAATATCAAAAGGACTTTATGTTATTTATCTTTTATATGTCTCATGTTTTATCTTTTGTATGTACTCCTATGTTTTGAATATAATACATGTTTTATCTTATAATTTATTGTATATGTTTTCTTAAATGTTTTAGGCATAAAGTCAATGGGAGCATATTCTTAGGGGGAGTTATGGTTAGATGTGGTATTTATTAAAGAAAAATAAGAAATTTTTGTCATATTAAAAAATGGGAAGATTGTTAAGCTCAAGGGTAAGTAAATATTATTTGGACGATAACAAAAATGTTTTTATGATATTAATGTATTTTATTAGCCTCTTGTGAAGTAAAAATCTTATTTTTTTTTGTGTCTATGTATCTTAGGTTGACTGAGATTCTAGCCTAAATCGATTGAAGTGAGGCAGAATGTTTGAATCTTCTCGTATGCCATTTATGCAAATTGAAATTTAGTTTCGCTCGACCGAAGTTGCTTAGAGAGTTTAGCCTCATGTCTTAGGTTGACCTAACCTTTGACTGAAGTTATGGCTTTGGCTACTGGACAACTTTGGTCGACTAAAGTTGTGCCTTAAGTCAACTAAAGTAGGCCAGAATGTTGGCTTCTTGATTTAGGTCGATCAATCCTTCAACTGAGATTAGGCATTAGCCTATTAGATGACTTAAGTCGACCGAAGTAGCTCTCCAAGCAAGCATAACCCTTCTAGTCACCCTGAATAGGCTTGGTCTCAGGTATCACTTCAGAAGAAGACATAAGTACTTGAAGATATATTTTCTTCCTTTAAGATATCATTGTATTTGAAAAAAGAAGCAAAGAACAATTGTGGGAATAAATTAGGGAACGTTCAAAGAAGTACCACCAATGAAGTTTTCCCATAATTATAAACATGCCCAGCACATAACCTCCATGTGAGACCCCCACCCGGATTCCCCAGCCCAGCCGAAGAACCCGAATGGGTGGCCCCGAGGGAAAAAGGAAACCAAAGGGAAGGCAGACTTGCCATGCATGCACATCTGGAACACATATGCCTGATAATGAGTCTAACAACGAAAGCATAAACCACAATCTAGGCATGCATCTCAAAACACAACTTGCCCACAGGGCTACAGGATTTACATCTATACAAGCCAAAAAAAAATCCTCAAAAGATATAACCACCCTAACATACAACTCTGCCCCATTGTAAGGTCAACATGGACTACCTTGTACACCGTCTACTCAGGTAGGTTCAGCACCACTAGACTCACCCTCAACTTTGGCCTTACCCTTACTTGGAATGAAGAAAAGTAAGAGTAAATCACAAGACTTAGCAAGTATATAAGAAGGAAAGGCTGACAGGAATAAGGAGCTAAAGAACAACCTACACCCAAGTGTAAACTCATGCAAAGCATAGCAACCAATCATATATGAAGTAAAAGGTACCAACCGCATAACAAAGATAGGCACATACCGGATCTTAGGGCCCAAATAAAAATGCACTAGCATCCAAGTCCATATCACAAACCTGCTATTGCCCTGAAGGCAAGTCGTACCTGTAACTTGAGTCGAAGCTTGCTCAAGTTGGAGCGACCAACACCAGTAACTCGAGCCGAAACTTACCTGGCAAGCTAGAACATCTATGAACATAAATTTGGTTCGAATTACCCGACACCGTACAACTATATACGAGAATCAATGCCAAGAACTATGCAAATGCACAAATATAATGCAGTGACATATGAGCATAAACGATGATACATAGCCCCCATAAAACCATGCATCAAGCCTTGCTCGCCCATATGGAAGTCACATACAATGCCGTGCTCGTGTCTAAATATAATGCAAAGGCATAATGAGCATAAATGATGATACATAGCCCCCATAAAGCCATACATCAAGCCCTGCTCACCCATATAGGAAGACACATATAATGTAATATCCCCATGGCCAAGCACACAAGTCTCATGGAAACCCCCAAATGCATATCCCCAACCCTGCATGCATTTGAAATAAAAAAATACTGGAAATAAATTACAGAAACCACATGCATACTCTCGGCCACATCATAGGCCTGCACTACCGCACTACCCAACTGGAACCAAACCCATACAACATCCTAGCTTCATTCCAGCAACAACGGAAGGGGAAAACAAGCCCTTCCACGCAAAAAAGAGAAGACCCTCCAATTAGCAAGGATTCAACCAAAATGGAGAAACTACCAAAAAGAGGGCTATAATCCTCGAAATATACCATTTGTAACTCACTGTGAAGAAATCCTCAATTAAATCTTCAATAACAAACATATCAAAAAAATCCAACTACAACCAGTAATTCAACATAACTCAACATTAAGGAAAATAAAACATTCTCAAGAATGGCAGAGTCTCTCACAAATTGCACATCGATTATTCAGAGGGTAATGAGGGGAAGAAGCTTTCATATGCAAAGGAAAAAGGAAAATGAGCTTGCCTGAAAATTCCAAGAACCTGATCTTATTCTTCTTCTTCTACTCTCTATCGAACCCTTCTCTGTAAATAATCCCCTTTCTTTTACACTCTCTCGGTATATATATATATATATATTTATAAGCAAAAGACAAATGGTAGTGGGTGAAAATACGTGGTGAGATAGGAGAAAAGTTTCCCGACATGGCCTAAAAAAAATCGAGGTCTAGTCGAGAATATGGCTTGAAAAGTTGTGACAGTGGAGAACATCCGAATAGAATGAGAAGACATCCGGATTTAGCTGTTGGATTATTATGAGATCCATTCGGATATAACAAAGGACATCTGAATGTAAGGAATAAAGTTGCAAGTTTATGTGAGTAGTATCCGGATATAGAGAGAAACCATTCGAATATAGTGGCTTGATTATTGTGAGAGCCATCCGGATGAGGCAAGGGACATTCGGATGCAAGAAACAAAGCTGGGCCAAGTTTATGTTAGTAGTATCCAGATGTAGGGAGGGGCCATCCGTATACGAGAGGTGATTCGAGATGTTATGGAATGATGAGAGATAAATCTACAACTTTCATATGAGTTTTGAGAGATTTAATGTAACGACCCTAAAGTGGGTCTAGGTGTTTTATTACTTAATATCGATCTAATGGAATTTTAAATGTGGGTCTCAGTATTTTAATACTTGGTGATAAATCTCTTCGATGACATAGAGATAATTTTAAATTTGTATAATTTAATTTTGCAGTTCATGTAATCGCGAAAATACGTATGGGTATAATTTTTAATAACTTGGGAAATAATGAAATTGGTCTCAGTTAACTAATTAATAAATGAGTCCATGGATCTATCAGGTGAGCTATGTAAATTCTGGTTTGGGCTTAGGCCCAAAGGTAATGGGATTTAAATTTTATTATGTGGATAAAAGAGAAATAAAAAATAAATAAATAAATAAATAATAAAAGCCTAAAATGGGAAGCTACAAGCTGTTTGCGTGAATTAGCAGGCGCCTGCAGCCCCCCTCTTTCTCCCTTTTGGTTCTCTGTTCTTTCCGTGCGCTGATTTGGTACCATTCTGATGATTTGGTGCTTGATTTTGTCTCCTGTTCCATTGGCCATCACTTTCGTTTCTCTTTCTCCAGCCGCTTCATAACGTCCTTCTTCCCCGTGTTCTTCTGTTTTCATCTTCTTCTCCTTCTCCATCCATTTTACTATTGGCGACTAGAGCTCATTGAGGGAGTTTCAATTAGGCAAGTTCTCTTACCCATTTTTATTCCAGTGCAAGTTTCCTTGACCTTCATTTCTTCTCATTCAAGCAGGTTCCTTCTCACAAAGTTCTCTATCTCTACAAGATTCTTCTTGAACATTCATTGTGTTGGATTTTCCTATTTGTTGCCTTCATTCTTTTTAGTTACTGCGTAGCCTATGTATTTATATATCTATATATATATATCCCAATGATCTGTGAAACTCCCTAGCAGTGTGGTTGATACCTTGATCTTCTTCTGGTGAGTCTCCTGTGATGTTTCGAATGGGGTTTGTTTACTCCAAACTTATTTCTACGAATGGCATATTTCTGTTTTAGTATAGATATAGAAGCTTGGTTTATTCTGTATCGAGGATAGCGTTTTTGGGTGTGTAAGTAGCTCCCCATTCGAATGGTAGGCTCCCATTCGTTTTCTTTTTCTTTGTTGAAAAGCCTCATACGAATGGTATGGTGTACCATTCGAATGCCTCTCGCTTGTCTCATTCAAATAAACCACCCCCCTGTTTTGAATAGCCTCTGTTTGATTCGGATAGCTTATACATATATATATATATATGTCAGATATATCCAAACAGAAAGAGATCCATTTCAGCAGCAAATTCAAACTCGATTTAGACCTTGATGAAGACCGAATATCTTAAAACTCAAAACATAAAAGTTGTAGATATTTTTCTTGGCTTTCCATATCATCTTGAATCAGCTCAATCGAATCTCAGACGAAAAAGTTATGCTCGGATTACCAATCAATGTCAAATCTGTCCAGAATAGTCTCATTCGAATGAGTTTCTTCTACATTCGAATGAATTTCATGTAAGCTGATCAAATTGCTCTGATTTTTGCCTAACACTCGAATGCAACAGTTCCTTCATTCGAATGAATTTCCCTATCATTCGAATGTGCCAGTAGTCATTCGAATGTGCCTCTCAAACTTGTGATTTGTTGTAGGAGTTCTGACCATGCTCCATTCTTTTGGGTATATCTTCCTGTGATGATATCCGATTTAAGATCCACCTGATGCATTGGAAACTAGACTTCATAGTCTTCGATTCGATATATTATTTGAATAATTTGGTTATGTTTTGAGCCCGTACCAACCCGATTAATTTCTGCCATGAAATTCCTAGCTTACTGTTTCATGTAATCTGACCGCATGGTGTTCCTTGGCCTATAACTTTCTGTTCCCATCTCGGAATTCAGATTAGTTTCTTGGGTTGTAAACTAGACATCCTAGGATTTGTTTTGATATATTAGCCGTATTATTTGGCTTTATATTGAGTCAGTAATGACCCTATCAATCTTGGCCAAGAATCTGGGAATTTCTGCTGTGACCCATCCTTTATATATATATGCCTCATTCGAATGGTATGATGTATCATTCGAATGTCACTTGCTATTTCATTTGAATAACACCCTCCACGCAATTCAATCAGCCCTATATGTTTATGATTATGCCTGATTCAAATATCCCTTGCATATGTGTTTATTCACCATCCGAATGACCCATATTTAATTTACCCAAAAAAATACATCAATGTCAATTTAGCATATTTATTGAATGAATTTAAATGATTATATGATGGGAAAAATAACGTATTAAGTCTTTAATTTTCCTCATATGGTGAATCAAGATTTAACCTTAAATATCATCTCCCAAAATTATTTATGTGTGATAATTTACATCTTGAATGGGGTAAATGCTCTGAAGTAAGATTATTGAATTTATCTGAGGATGGTAAAATACCTGATATGGTAAATGGTGCTAAAAGCATGAAATATTGAGGAAACAAATATTAAATGCATGTGGTTGACAAATGCATACATGATGTATACCTGTTCGTGTTATATATATATTTTGCGCACCTATTATTTTGCGCGAAGGGAAAGGGTACCCTAGAGCACCTGGCGCGAGACAAGGTGGTCATAGCCCGGCAGGTTGGCTCCATATTCATTGTGAGGTTTTGTTTATGTGATACACTTTGGTATGTGTTGATTGATAGCTTGCGAGCCTACGAGATTTGATACTGATATTAAATCTACATGCACATTTTCATAATAGTACATGGTGGCATGATACATTTAACTTGGAATTTATCAAGTCTTAAATTGTGAATCTTGTATACAACTATCAAGTTCGGGATTACTCCCTTTTGGTGTTACCTTATTCTTGATTCCTGTTCATTATTTATTGTTCTAGAACTTGCTGAGCCTTGTGGCTCACTTGATCTTCTTTGTCATTCCAGGTAAAGGGAAAGCTATTATTGGGGGCGAGTCTAGTGGGACTAAGGCCTAAGGATAGTAGTGTACGGGGACACGTCCTAACTTGAAGATCCTGTTTAGCATTTTGGTGAGACTTGAGATGAAATGATTCTTATTTTGTTAGTTAACATTAGAGTCTCTTATCTATTTTGTATGGCCGTCGAGCCCGAACTCTGGAGCTATTGGAAGTGTAATTGAACTTAAACTTAGTTTCCGCTGCTAGTGAATGAAATGAGTTGTTTGTTTAATTATGGTTTGTTCTATATCATCTCTGTGATGACCTCCTTTCAAATATCCTATGCTAGTGGGAATATTCGAGAGTAGGCCCTTACATTTAAGCTGCATCAAGGTCAAAATCGGGATGCAAAGGGAAATTGAATTCCTGAAACATGGGGCATCCGAATGCCTTAGCTCATATCCGAATATCACCAAATCATATCTGGATGCTACAGTCCCATCTAGATGTCACTCACAAAAACTCAAAGAGACATCCAAATATGCTTCCAACCATCCGGATATCACTCACAAACATTCAAGGAAGACATCCGAATATGCCTCAATCTATCCGGATGCCTCGCCACCACATCCGAATACACCAAGGCTTATTCGTATACCTTACTCTCACATTTGGATATCCCAAGCTCCTATTCGAATATAAATTTTTATACATTTGGATACTCCAAGTATATACGCAACACTTAATTAATAAACATAAAAAATAACATACTGTCCATCAAGCTAACCAACTCAACCTCAAAGCATGATAAAAACATTGCATAACTGAATTCGGGTCATTACACTCTAGCCTTCCGAATATTTCAAAGACATCAATCTTCTTTCCTGGAGAATAAACTACAAATGAAAGGCCATCTACCCCTCAAAAAAGGAAAACAAAAAAAGAATAGAGAAGATAAACAAGAAAAGAAGAAAGAGAAGCTCATCTCCTCTCAGGGCACTACAAAGTATGAACATAGGACATCCTTGCCATAAAGGCCCGTGATTTGGGAATAGTTTAGCATCCTGGAGGAGATCCTTTCTTTACAATCTCTTCAACAATCTCATGTCGCTTGTATGACTCCACTACAATAGTTTTGCCCACTGTCTTTAAATTACCACCTTCCTCTCTGATCCAGTCACGGATGTAGGTGTAATATCAAACCGCCAAAATAAAACATCTAGTTGTGGATGTTGGTGCAATACAGAACCGCTAAAACAAAACATCTAGTCATGGATGTAGATGTAATGCCGAACCATCGAAACAAAACACTTAGTCGTGAATGTAGGTGCAATACCGAATCGCCTAAACAAAAACTTTACATGTGGATGTAGGCCCATGACTGAACTGTGTCACCAAAATCACAACTTTCGCCATCGACACTAGTATCGCTATCATCACCATTATCATCATCATTATCACCATCATCAACATGGTTTGTGTTTGCACCATTGCATCGAGTTTCAATGCCCCATAGATTGGGCCACAAGAACAACCCCGTATCGTGGATGTAGACACAACGTTGAACCATCAATCAAAACCCCCAAGGCTACTTAAATAACCCTATATTGTAGACATAGGCGTAATGTCTAACCACCAATCAAAATTCTCTTTAGCGAACATAGGTTAGCTTACACAAAACTGCATTACCAAAATCTCACAAGAATATAGGCTGGTCTTTCTACAAAACCGCGATAAATAAAATGCCAAATCTACAGATGTAGGGCAATTTGAACTACGAAAACCCCCTAATCGCCATATCAATATGGGACTTGGGGCTTTTGTCCACTTTCCTGGGGCCCCGCATGGACATAGGCTGGTTTTCACTAAATCGTGACATCAAAAGCTTACCATGGATGTAGGTTAAGGGGAGTTGAATCGCACACCAAAATTTCACTCCACGATAGGATAAGCCCCCCCCCCCCCCCCTAAGATGTTGGTAACCCTGAGTTGCACCACCAAAAGCACAAACGTAGGCTAGTTTTCACCGAACCATGTTAACAAAATTGCCCTTTATAGATGTAGACGGGGTCAAACCGTTGAAGCAAAATTTCTTTATGGTTCTCTAGTTGCAAAAGTAGGCACCATACACCGAACTGCCTTAACAAAACATGGCTATGGAAGTAGGCACCATATGTTGAACTGCCTTAACAAAGATTTTCATGGAATTCTATCTCGGATGTAAATTGGGTTGAACGACGAAAACAAAATTTCTTAATGGTTACATGGTTGCGAAAGTAGGCACCATACTCTGAACTGCCTTAACAAAAATTTTCTTGGAATTCTATCACAGATATAGATTAGGTTGAATTATAGAAACAAAATTTCTTTATGGTTTTTTGGTTGTAGAAGTAGGCACCATACACCAAACTTCCTCAACAAAACATGGTTGTGAAAGTAGTCACCATACGCCAAATCGCTTTAACAAAACATGGTTGCGGAAGTAGGCATCATACCTCGAACCGCCTTAACAAAACTTGGTTGTGGAGGTAAGAACCACGTGCTAAACCACCTTAACAAATTTTCTCCCAGAATTCTATTGTTGATGTAAGGTAATCCAAACCATATAAACAAAATCCCGAAAAGCTCCCCCAACATTTACCTTAAAGGTATGCTCGGAGAAAATAATATGTACTTGCTATTTCCTTTTATATTATGACAACTTACATTCATTTTTGCAAAGCAATCACTTATTCCCCCTTAGTGTGTAGCAAGGGAATCGAAGTATTTTTTCTATTTGTCATTGTCATAATAGGGAAAAGAAAGTAGGTGCATATAGCTCTAGATTGTGTTCTGCCTAGAGGTCGTGCATCATTATGATTCTTCCATTCCTTTTTCCCTAACCCTCATGGTCTTCTAAGATTAGGAGGAATTGGATAAAAAAGTGTTAGGTACTTCTAACCTTGTCACTTGCATAACACATACATGCATACATAAACCATACATTACAAACAATTTCTTAAATTTCCAAAAGAACTCTTTTTGTTGGACCTTGTCTTGAACAAATTATCAGCTTCTTAAATCAAAAAAGAAACATAAATCTATTCTAAAGGGCTGAGCCTGTAAAAAAAAGTCATAAGGTGCCTTTGGCAGTCCAAATTGATCTTCGAACTCGTCATCTCTAAAGGGTCCTTGTATGTCCTAAGGAGGATTAAGATCTGGTAAGAATAGGCTCTAAGGCCCTGACATGTTTGACAAATCATCCTGAGTATCTACTACCAATACCTGTTCCAGGTTGTGTAGATCCAAATCATGTCCCCTTTAGTCTAGGGTCTCCATCATCACCACCTCCTTTGAATAGACCAAATTGGGGAATGTCTCCCCAGGTCATAGTATCTCCAAAACACTTCGAGCTTTATAAAGTCACCATTTCTCGAAGCTCCAAGCATACTGTTCCGTCCTCCAATGACAGTCCCTATATAGTTGGTATTATTTGATAGCTTGGTTGTGAACTTCAGCCGCATCCACCCAAAAAAGCATGTTGTCCTTGTGCAGCCACTCCATTTCTTCCAAAACTTAGCTATAATTTGTGGTGAGAGCTAGGTAAGCCACCCGAATGTCCCCCACTAGAAATTGATGTATCGCCTTAATGCTCTATAATCTTCTTAGCTCATCTTCCATGGAGGTAAGCCTTAATCGTAAATCACTATTTTTGGTCCATAAACCTTTAAGTTGTTTCACTTCTTTCCCTAAATCAAGATATAGGTTCAAAATTGATGGCGCTCTTGCTACCAAAACCCCAACTCGCGCTCCCGCATCTGGATTGTGAAGGCCTTTTCCTTAAGGCGAGCATGATTCATTGCATTCGTCACCACCATGGCCTGAACTCCCAAAAAATAAATGATAATAATAACAACAAATGAAATCATACCAAAAATAAGCCTCAAGGGCTAAAAGCCAAAAGCGTAAAGCCCTTACCTTCATCAATAGGCTCTCTACTAGATCCATCTCCTCAGGTGACTACTTAAAAAACTATAACTCATCCCAAGGCAAGATGGTCTAGTAAATTAATCTTGCCCTACTCGGGTTTTTTATCGAATCTGTTTCCAAGACTCCGAGGCAAGTCCAAAACTTTTCACTGCAAAGACAATGATCATCATCCAAAGTCATCTCCCTTTGAATGAAAGGTAACTCTAGCAGAATTGGCAATTTCTAGGGATCCTTCAGCTCCAATGTCTTACTCTCACAAGGTTCCACTACAACGAATATCCCTCTATTGCTCTAAAAATTGGTGCTTCTCTGAAACCTATGTGCTTGGTCACATCGATGATTCTGCTATCTCTATCTCAATTGTTTAGCAAAGGCAATGATACCCTGCGACAACCCCCAAAGGCTCTCTCCCCACTGACTCTCAAGCCTCTTCTATTAGCTAGGACTAGCTGGTGTAAGGATTGATGCCAGTTGGTGCAAAAAGCTAGTCCCTTGCCTCAACTTTGTGCTTTAGGAAAGGCTTCTTGGACCCTCTCCAACAACCTGATTTGTTGTTCATGGGGCCCTTTTTTAAAATGAGTTCCCTCACAACATTCTTCATCTAATCCATTTTTTCAAAAACAACACGTTATCCGCAAAAAAAATCGTGATGGGTAAACATCGCTCTACAAAGTAAGGTTTTCCAAGATCAGCCCTATGTGCTAATCTTTCTCAGTACAATGGGATAATAGGGACCTTCAGGGACCACTAACTATTTATAAACCCCTGTATTCAAAAACCAAATCTGCGCTGTATCATTTCCTGCCTCTATGTGCCAAAAACTCTTCGTCTCCTCTCTCTCCCAAGGAACCACTTCGCGTCCTATATCTCAAGTAATGTCTCATTTCCTAGTCAGGGTATGCGCCCAAAGTAAGCCCAGCCTCCTTCGAAATGACTCCCATCTTTTTTCTTCTTCTACTCTTCCCTCAAACTTTTAGTCTGAGCAAATAGTGGGGAGCCATTGTTGTGGCATAACCTACTAGGAGAGTCCTCTCAAAGTAGCCAATGCATATGCATCACTCCATAGGAAATGCCTCTTTATGCGAAAAGACCTTCCTAGGGTTAGAGCCTATTTCTCTTAGGGAAGCCCCTTTATCACTCACTATTTACCCAAGACTAGCTTCCCAAATTTTCATGGTTCCCACGATCTAGCTTGTTCTCGGGAGGAATCCAAAGAAATACATCCCCCGCCTACATTACCCTCTATTGTCCCGCGACAATGTGGCTTGCCTGTTCCAAGCCTACCTCCTTCCAAGGGGCTTTTCCTACCGCAGAATAAAGGGTTCTTCCGAAGGCCTTTTTGTGCTTAACCTTGGGACAACATTGTGGAAGAGGGAGACACACCGCCTCTTCTTAGGAAGAAGCCCCACACCCACGTATGCATGTGTCACGTGTCCCTATCCTTTACTTATCACTTTCGCTCTTCCTCTTCATACTTTCCCCTATGCGACATTCTTGCATTGTATCTCTATATTTTGTATTGCATGGAGACTTCTTCTAACTTAAGCATCGAGGGCCTATGCTAAAGAAATCCGTGTATGCCCCCGATTGCTTTCTGTCTTACGGATCCTCTTGAAAGATGAAGATTCCTTTGCCACTACTTCGTAATCTCGACATATTTGGCTCCACAGCTCTCCCCACCAACAGATTGAGCCTTTTCTAGGCTACCAAACCGAGGAAGCATCAGTGTGCAACCTCTCATTTCTTTAGGGGAACCTCTTTTGTTAATGACGAAAAAGGGGGAGAAAGAGAAGAAATCTCATAAACAAAAGTAAGAAATAGGACATATCTAGGATTAAATCTTAAATCAATCTTATGTGTTTTGTCATCATAAAAAATGGGCTCATCAATCAAAAAATGGGAGATTGTTGAGTAATGTGTTAGTTTTGATTTGATGAGGGAATAGAAAAATTTGTGTTAAATGATAATGACCAGAATAGTGTGTAAGATATATATAGTAATCGAGTTAGTCAAAGTGTTCAATCGAGTAATTCAGTAAAATCCAAAAATCAAGTCAAACTATACACTCTGATACTTGAGTAATAAGCTTCGTTCAATTGAGTAGGTGTGTGATTCAATTCTTGTATTCGAGTAAAAACCTTTATATACTCAAGTAATTCATTTGTCAGAAAAGCCTTAAGATGATTTCAAGGTAATCATGTTTTTCTAATCAAGTGCATTCTATTAGTAAGCATTAGTTATTTAATCCATAATCGATTACAAATATAAGTATATTCGAGTAAAGATGTAATGTACTCATCTAAATAAGCTTTTGTATTCAAGAAAATCATACAAGTTTCTAGAAATATAAAATTAATCGAGTATTTAATTTTTGTAATCAAGTAATGATTCATTTGTACTCAAGTGAATAGATTTTGTAACCGAGCATATATCCTTCAAAATCTTGTTAGTCTCTAGATTTTTTTTTTTTTTTGTAATCGAGTAATGAATTATGTGTACTCGAGTAAACAAATTTTGTAATCAAGTAAATATCTATCAGAAATATGCCAAGTCTTAGGACCATAACATTAATCGATTATTAAAATTTGTAATCGAGTAAAAATCTTTGTGTACTCAAGCAAATAGAGCCTTATAATTGAGTATGTATTGAAATTTTCTATGTTAAAAATTTAATTAAGTAAAAGGCAGTTTGTACTCGAGTAAGCTATAAAAATAGTTCATTACAAAACTCATATAATCGAGTAAATATCAAACTTAGTTGATTAAACGCAGATTTGTACTCGAGTAATATTTGAATTTGAAATTTATAGCCATTACAACACATTAAATGCAATATGTTTCTACTTTTTAGAACATTAAATGATCTTCAGACAAATTGTACATGATTTTTTATATTCTTATTGAATTTTGAGATGTTATAGAGACAAAATATGGCAGTTAAGACACAAAAAGAACATTCTCTTTTCTTGAAAGACAACTCAACAGAAGCATTGAATGGCAAAACATTATAAAAGAAGCTGAATGTCTGAAGAATAAAATAACGCTGTGAACTTGAAAAGATGAAGAGAATCTTGAGATTTCAAAAGCTTTCAAGAGTACTTACTGTTTACATGCATCAAAATAGAAAAGAGATAGAGCTTATAGTTTTCCATCCTTTTATCTCTTTGTAAATTCAAGAGAAGAATCAATAATTGTGTATCATCTATTTCTTCTTTTGCATTTGTTATTCACATTTTTCCTATGAATTTGTAAAAGTTAAGCCTTACCCTAGTAAAAGGTATTAGTTGTGGTTGATCCTATTGAAAAGCCATTGGTTGTAAAGGTTTGTAGCTGAATTTGTTGCAGAAGCTAAAAGGAATCACTAGTATGGTGGTACAGGCAAAAATAAAATTTTTACTGTGTGTCAGATACGTGCAACAGAATATAATATACACGCCATAGATATTTGAGCAACACGCATATTTAACAATTGAATATAAATAAATGCATACTTGTTGCCCGATGTAAGGATAGAGTACAAAAACTATTTCTGTACTAAGACTAAATCCACCTCAAGATGTGGTGGTCCTAGTCAGTCCAAACCTAGTATACTTAATGGTATTGTTTTGGTTACCTCTTCTCGTGCTAGACACAGGGGTTCCGCGTATCACCATTGCCCACATCTTAAAATTATATGCATAACAATTACACGTAAAATATTTATGGCAACAAAATATTTTCAGAGGAAGAAGAAGCTGCACACATAGGAAAGAAAGAGAGAGAGAGAGAGAAGGCAGAGGCCTTCCCTCTTCTTTTAATAATCAACCCCCTCCCATTTTTCCTTTTCTTTCTTCCCAAATTGAAATCCAACTTCACGTTTATGCAACCCCCCTTGTTACTGTGCAATCAATAATTAATTTTACTATGCAATCAATAATTGATTTTACTATGCACTATACACTATTTGCAATCTATCGCCAATCTATTGTGCAATCAATAATTGATTTCACACTATGCACTATTGGCAAGAGGGGTCAAGGGTCAACTTTTGACCAACCATTTCAGAGACATTTTAGGCACATGATGTCGATACCAAACACAACACTATATGGTGTATGACTTTCTAGGTAATCAGATAACGCTGAAACCCATTTCGGTATCGGTCAATCCCTTGACCTATAACCAAAACTTATCCAAATCCTGACAACGTTTCGAGAGTTCCTTAATAACACCTAATAGTTATTCAAGACAGTATAGGTGGCAGTGAAGTCTCACTTAAAGTGAACTTATTATAGTTAACAATTATCGTGTGCTATAATTCTTCCATTACCTAACGTCCCGACTGAGAGAGAGCCATGGAGTAACAAACTCATAAACTCAATAATTATGTGTTAGAGCTCATTAATGTGATTAGATGATACCTCAAGAAATGTCTTTCCTAACTTTCAATCTACCCTAGCCCGGGACTGTCTTATCACATCAATAGTAGATCACATAGGATATTTGTTAGAACGGGAGGTGCTATGGCACACACCAAGAGGGGGGGTGAATTGGTTATTTTAAAAACTTAATTGAACTTGAAAAGCTTTTTAACACAAATTGAGGTTTTATGAAATAAAACGTGAAGTATATAAAAGTGACAGATGAAAGTTTACAAAAAATAAATATGTGAACCAAGTGAGGAAAAACGAAATGCTTGGAAAGATAAATAGATCAAAGAGCACAAGCACAAGAAACACAAGGATTTATAGTGGTTCGGCTTAACCCAAACCTAATCCACTACCTTAGCTCCTCACTAAGGATTTTGCAAACAATCCACTAAAACCCCCTACTTAAACCAAGTAGGTTCTCTAGTCCAAGACTAGGAATTACAACCTCTTTCTTATACAAGCAAGCCCTCTAGCACCTAGCTAGGAAATACAAAACCTCCTACTCAAAATGGGCCCTCTAGCTACACAAGCTAGGAAGCATAAGAAATATAGAATGTGAGAGAATCTAAGAGATGAATCTCTTAGTTACAATGTCTCTCAAGATTAAACAAGTCTTAAATGAATGTATTAACAATAATAGAACGAAGCCTTGGAGAGAAAAGTATAACAATGAAAGCACAGAACACTGTAAATACAAACGAATATAAAATGTAAGCTCAAATCAATTCGTTCCCGTCCATTAGACTTTTCTTGATTATCCATGACTTGTATTTATAAGCTTCCCACAAGATTGAAGAGAAATGAAGCCGTTTGTGACCGTTGGAGAATGAGAAACTAGCCGTTGGAGATTGAAAAATTAGCCGTTGTAAGTTTCTGTGAAACACATAGTCGACAGAGAAAATAGGTTAGTCGACTATTTTATCAAATAAAACTAGCCATAGTCGACAGACAGAAAAGCATAGTCGACTATTGCTCAACCAAAACTTCTCATAGTCGACAGATCAAAAATTACAAAGAAAATTTTGAATATCATGTACAAACATAGTCGACAGATGAAATAGCATAGTCGACTATCCTTACACAATAGTCGACAGAATGAAATATAGTCGACAGAGGTCATATATAGTCGACAGATTAAACAAGCATAGTCGACTATCCTTATGCATAGTCGACAGCACTAAACAACATAGTCGACTATCTTCTTGGAAAATCTGAAAACTTAACAGATAACATGTAGAGACACACTTGATTAATACAAAGCATCACCACATATTTACCTTCCATTTACTTTGATTAATACAAAGTAAATGTCCTCATTTTGTTTAAATTATATTTTACCTTCCATTTACTTTAATACATAAATGTAAATAAGAAAGTACCCCCCATTTGGATTCAATAAAAATATCAAAAAAAATCAAAATCCATAAGAATAAAAAAGTAGAATTTGGATTTTAGTAGGAAGTTAGGATTTTGCGATTTTACTACCTCTAAGATATACACTTTCTATTTCTTGAAAAAATCGTTAAAAATCATTTTATCACTAATGAATGTTAACTATTGAATTACCGGGAGTTAGTTTTCTAAAACTAAATCATTTTCATATATGTCTCCTTATAAGGTGCTCTAACCTTCCAGACTTAGAAAAATATGACTTTAAATTCTCGATACTTGAAATTCATTTGGTTTTCATTCTCATAAAATAATACTTGATATTGAAATTGATTTATGTTGAAAACCACAACCTTGATTCATAACTTAGGGATTAAATAAAATATTATTTTTCATCATCAAAACTAAGTATATAAAAGTAAAACAACATTCTCCCCATTTTTGAAGATGACAAAACTTAAAATCAATTTCAACAAATCTCTCCCCCTTTTTGTCATAAATCAAAAAGGTAAAGCTTTTGAAAAAATAGACTCTTCCTTAAACCAAAAGATAATCTTTCTCCCCATTTTTAACTCTCCTCCAACGATAGTTTGAAAAACTTCAAACTATCGAACTTTGATTGTCATTAAAAAACTATAAATATATATAATAAAAAAAAAAAAAACTAAAACTAAACTTCCCTTTGATTGTTTCCACCGAACTACGCCCTTCTTTCTTTCCCCCATGTGTAACACTACACTGATAAATCTGCATGCCCACAAAATGGAACCACCTTGATTGAGCCCATAACATGGTTCTTCATATATCTACATATCTTTGTTTCTCTTCTTGTAAATCATTGATCTTGAGAGGTGTAAGCGATTGTATTGTATTCTCTCTTTGTGTGGGAGGGGACTTATCTAGCTTTTGAGCTAGGGACTTGCTATGACAAAAAAAAAAAGGTTGATTAGCACCTATATATTGAAGTTTGGGGAGTGTGATATTCTTTAGCAGCACCCACAACCAACCGATAAGGTGAAAGGCTCTACACCCTAAAGCTATAGCTAGGGAGTTGTGATGACTAGAGTGGTTGACTAGCACCTATTGAAGCTGAAGAATTGCAAGGTTGTCTAGCACCTATTAAGCTACATGGATCTTCCCTTTAAATTGCTATTTGAGAAGATAGAATATGGTTTGTATTCTTCTTCCTTTGCTCTTTCTTATACTATTTCTTTATATTTGTTTTAATATTTCTCTTATTGTTTCATGTAATAAAAAGTAAACACACACAAGGACATCAAGCATATCGTTGGGTAAAAGCTTTTCAAATACAACACCTTTAGCCCTAAAACCCAATTCACCTCATATTGGGTTGCTACTTGGCCTACAATTGGTATTATAGCATGTTTATTGCTTGTTCATTCATTAATTATTTGATATTTGTGTATATGGGTGTATGAGAACCTTTATAGGAAATCGGATTGCCAAGAGTAATCCACAAATAGACCTCTTCTCTTTAATGGCACAAACTATGCCTATTGGAAGGTATGGATGAGAATCTATATCTAAGCAAAGGATTACGAGGTATGAAAATCTATTTAGAATAGGGTAAAAAAAAAACTACCAAAATTGTCAATAAACAATGGGTTGGAAAGAAGGAAAATTAGTTTGACGAAGATGATAAAAAAAAAAAAAAAATTGCACAATACAATGTTAAAATTATAAAGACATTATATTGTGTACCTATATCCACTAAGTTCAATAAAGTGTCTACATATAAAACTAGTAAAGGAATTTGAAATAGACTTAAGTCACACATGATGGCACAAATCAAGTTGAGTTAACTACCGGCATGCTTGATCATATAATTCAAAAAAGACTAACAATATGCACATTATGAAACATAACATAATGTCCAAGTGTGTTGAGTGTATCTCCCTCGAAAAGCTATCTAAATCATATGACACCAAAAATAAAATACGCTAATATATAGACAAATCACCTTGTATATCTGAGTACTCCACAATGTATTTTAACGATAATTAACAATCAATGACATAAATAGATAGGACCAAATTCAATGTCAATTGTGAAGCAACAAAATCACAAGTCCTCCTTATTTTTTTAGACCATTTGACTTTTGACTCTAGGAATAACATTTTTAAGTCCAAAAGATATTGCACGTGATAACATGAGTCAATAAATTTACACATCATTGTAATGCTCCTACCTCAAGCTACTATATATGTAGAGAACATACAATAAATTGATTAAACATCTTAAATTTCAATCACTTGGTCACTTGGGTGGACTAACATGCTTCAAGATCACGTAGCCTACTACCTCTATAGAAGGAATGACAGTTTTATTTGTCCTGATAATGTGTAACAAATTTATATTCATTTTCAGCAGCTATAGACATAAAATTTTCTCATTTCAATCGAATACATACTTCTAACACACACACACACAATAGAAAGAAAGCCATAACTAAATGGCAGTAGTACCTACTAAACTACTCTCTTCCGGACTTTGCCTGCATCGGCCTCGTATAAAACTATTAATTTTTAGTGTTAGTTTACATATAAAGAAAATATTTTTGGTTATATGGATTATAAGAATATCCTCCAATTAAATATTAGCTATATGTACACATGTATATGTGTATATATGTAGCGTACCCTTTCCCAAGTGACAACCATTCCACCAAACCCAAACCCAACTTCAGCCAGAACTCTATGAGGCCAGGCCCAGGCTCATCACATCATGCAAACCCCACCCAACTTCAGAACTAGAAGGAACGAAATGGACATACTTTCACCCTCTGTTGAACCAAAAAAAATAGGCTGCAGCAACAGACGGTAAACATAAATACATACTACTACTGCTCCTACATCAAGAGGATATTAACAATTATAAATATTTGATCTTCTGCTAAACCCACAGTTTGAGAATGGCAAAAGAGAGTTGTCATTTTGAACAAGAAACGACAATCTATCTGTAACCCATATACTCTATATTGTATACAACATCCCCGAGCCCGGCATCTGAACCCCATACCCCGGAAACACCTTGTTGAATCCTAGTCTCTCATTTCTCTGAATTTCTGCCATTCCTACTTCATTCCTGACCTGGAGTTGGACCTCATCCAGATGGGGCCAGCACCCGCCGCCGTTTGAAATGCATCCACTCCCATATTTCTGCTTCGACAATGGAGTAAACAGAGATGGATTATACATCTGGCATTGCTCCATAAGCCTTGACGATAGATCAAATCTGTCACTCATGACAGAAAATCCATTTCCAAGGAAACCAGAAAAGCTTAGTTCCCGATGTGCAGATGGGGTCTCCTGCATGGGAAATTTTGGGTTGTGATGTGCAGATACAGGTTCCTGCATCAAGAGCCAAAGTTTTGCCTCATCGTCATACATGGTAGGTTGGGACGTACATGTTGGCCTCGTCTCTAAGCCTGAATTATTTAACACAGTTGTTCCTTTAGCACCAACAACTAATATGGCAGGATCAATAAAATCCAAATTAGGAGTGTTGTTGACATTTCCTGCAGACAGTGCTCGGTGCTGATTGTTTGGGGAAGAAGAGGTCTTAACCAACGGAGTCCCTGAGGTGCCAAGTGTTGAAGAGAGGTTTAGATGTGCAGAAAAAGATTAATTCATCATGTAACCTTCAGCGAGAGGGGGAGAGAGAGAGAGAGCCATACCAGAGGTGGCACTAAGAACCGGGTGTGTTCTCTCACACCCAGAAAACCCAGGTGGTTCTTTGGAAGGCATTGAAAATCCCTGGGGAGTTGAACTTAGAGATCTGGACACTAACAGAAATCACAAGGAAAAATTAAAATGTGTCCCACAACTTGATATATAACATCACATGGAATTTGACATTAAGCAGGCAAAATGCTGAAGGCATAACATAACATCTAGCTGCTGTATGTAGTCACGTATAAATGGTAGCGAGACCAACAATGCCATATTACATAACCAAACACATTGCAGCTTTTCGAGGAAATTTATGAGAAATGGAAAATTGTTAAAGGTTCTGATCAGAAAAAAAAAATTCCAATATTCATTCGTGTATTTTCTGCACAACAAAATAAAGAAATGCTTATTGACACATTGGCAACTTCTATTCCCCAAGCCAAAAGATCCCAACAGACTAGTTAATTCCTCCACTCAATGACTAGCTGTAAATAATTGAAGTCGTACCAAAATTTCAATTCCATAAATGATTAGGATGACCATGTGATTTTTCTAAGAACATAATATAAATTTGCCCAAAGATGGGAACCTTTGAAAGAACAATCTGTTACAAGCTACTAAAATCAGGGACCAAAATTTGAACAGCTTTTTTTTTTTTTTTTTGCGAGCGCTAAACAGAACCATCAAATGGAGGATTGATGGAAACAGTGTTATTAAAGGTCCAAGACGCACTAAGGCGCAAAAGAGTGTTGGAGCCTAAAGCACAAGGTGCAAGGCGAGGCGCATGCTAACTAAAATATATATATATATATATATCCTAGTTGAAGAATAACATATAAAATAGATCCTAACTCCTAATAACATATTAACAAGAATATAATCAAGGAAATTAAGAGCCTGTTCTCTTTGTTTTTGAGCTGTTTTCTGTTTTCAGTTTTCCAAAACACCCAAAACACGTTTACTTACCCATTTTCAAAAATGTATTTTTCAAAACACCAAAAAATTAACACACAAAACTGAAAACGCCAAAAACACATTTTGGCTGTTTTCAGCCAAAAACACGGTGCAAACCCAAAACACAGAAAACGCTGCCTCTGCCTTTCAGTCCACTTTCTGCCTCTGCCTTTCAGAGTTCTGTATTCTCATCTCTCTCTCTCTTCTGTATTCTCTTCATTCTTCTCCTCTTCCACAGAGAACACCATCGTCGACCAAGATCAGCTATTCCGATCGCCGCTGTTGGTTCTCCTCCTGGCCACCATTGCCTGAGATCAGCCCCCTCCGACGGCTGCCGTTCGTCCTCAGCCAGATCCGTTCGTCCCTTCCTCTGTTTGTTTAATTGTTGGCTGTTGGGTGATTGTGTTAGAGGTTCCTCCCAACACAGACATGCGCACATAGGTGATTTATGTTTGTTTTCAACTTTGTGCTTCTTGTTTGGCTGCCCAGATAAATGAGAGAAAAAGGAATTTCTATGGGGTTTATGTTATTTATTGTCTACTGTTGAAGTAAAACGAAAACATCTAAGGATGTTGAGTCATGTTCTCTTATCTTAACTGATGGTTTTGTATATTAAATTATTAAATTTTAAATAATAATTAAATTTTAATAGTATATTAGCACTAAACTATTTTAATTTAAATAATAATTAAATTTAATGAGTAAAATATCATAAAATAATTTTTCCCAAAATTTCAAAATAGCCACATTTTCAGTTTTTAGTTTTGAAAATCAGTTTCTCAGAATGACAAAGAGATTGCGTTTTCAAAAATCTCAAAACAAACACACAAAACTCAAAATGAATTCAAAACTCAAAACTGAAAAATAAAACATAAAGAGAACATCACCTAAAAAATTCAACATATACTCATGAAAAGAACAATAAAAAATACCAAAAAACGCAATCTAAAAGTCTTTTTAAATCAACTTAAATTAAATCTTAAACAATTTATAAGTCTTAAATCTTAATAAGATTAAGTAATTATGCATTTTAAATAATCTAAAAAATCATCCTCATCATCAAGATCAAACATTTCCATATTTTCATCATTAGAAGCATCATCTCTAATATCTTCTTCCACATCATCTCCCTCTCCATCTTCATCTAGTTCAAATTCAATTAGAGCATTTGAAGTAGTAACCCTTTTACTCATTGTCAAATTTGTAGTTGAAGCAATAAATTTAAACCCTAAATAGTAAAAAATTAAATAAAGTAATAAGCAGTAAAATAAAAATCCTAAAAAACAGTTAAAAAAGCCTAAGTGCACCTAGGCCCAAGGCACCTTGGGCCTAGGCGTGCCTGGGCGCTCCTTGATGGTCTGCACCCACCAAGAATGCTTCCAGGCACCCCTAGGTGCCTAGGCGCGCTTTTAATAACACTGGATGGAAGCATGCAGAGATGACTGCTAAAATACCAAAAAAGCATCCCAATAGATAATACTGCCAGTTAGTAAGCACAGTTTTGTATATAATACATAAAACTAGAAACATCAAGCAGAAGCTGCAGAAGAGAGTAGATCAGGAAATGCAGTCCTTTGAAATGTATTAAGCTTTAGGAAGCAGATAGGGAGCAGATAGGAAGCATCAAGACATCCTTTTTAACGTGCATGAGCTTCATTGCAACAGCTCACAAACATGCACAAGAGACAGACTACTTGTAGGAATGGGGGAAGAGAGTCTCCAAGAATCCATGTGGTCTGGCCGGACATATATACATGTGGGCATTACAGAGATTGAAATATTGTGCATGATAATATATGGTCTACACTTTAATCATTGGAGTTAAAATAATATTATCCGATGAGTATCACTAGTGAAAAGAAAAGAATGATCAGATGAGCTACCTTCCAAGAATTTAGTTTATTTTGCATCTAGAATAACAGATTCAGTGAAATATTAAAACTCGAGTGCTAACAGTTTTATCTTCAGCTACCTCCATAATGCGGATAAATTTGCCACTTATTCTCAAATTTGGAAGGTTCTGTAAAAAATCCACTCAAACATCCCAGAGAAGAAAACTAACAAAAATCTGCATCACAGTATCCAATAAAAGAATAGGGGCATTTTCAACCAGGTAGACTCAACTTGGCACTTCCTTGAATGATCAATGGAATACAGACTGCAAGAACACCAAAAGAGCAAGAATGACACAAATATCTTACAGAGTAATAAAGTCACATGCCAACACAGAAATGCTTGAAATATGAGTGATATAGAAGCGCTATTCAGAAGATCCTATAGAATGCAAACAACCACTTGACTAGAACATCTTCAAGATTTTCTCTCAAATAAGTGAATCAAATCTTCAAAATATGCAGCAAGCAATCAGAGGTAGAGAACTAAAAAAAAGGTTTGCCTTGATTTGAAGATGAAGCAAAATCTAAGAAAACAAAATGCGCAACTAGCCTTCAGTATAACAAACAAGATAACAGTAATGTTAAATAAGATGATAGTACTCCTAAAGAACTAATACTTACAAAAATGAAAATAAAAATCATAAAAAAACAATTACCACAAAGATGAGGCCCATGCAAGTAATGATCATCATTTTTCATGGAATCCAGAAGGTAAGAATAGTTCTCTGACACCTGATCCATTTTATTGGCAGGGTAGTCCAAAACAGTTGCCTGGTTTGAAGAATTCTCCTCTTTGGCAAATGAGAACCTGGATTCATCACCATTACGAAAATTCCAAGTACCATGACACCCACCAGTTCCCTCAAGCAATTCGTGAAAGGTCAAGGACTTGTCACAAGAATCAAAGTCCAGTGACAAGATATTTGAGATTATACTGCTTTCAACCACATCTACCGCAGAACGGTCATCATCATTGGTAACATTATCGTCATCAAGCCTTCTCAACTGTTCTACTATATCCTCAGTGTAGAAAAAGTTAGAACATCTCAAAATCTCCTCTGATTCAGTGGAACTGTCGGATTTCCTGTCATCGCATCCATCCATCAAAACTGAATTTACGCATTTAAAGGGTATAGAAGCTTTATCAACATGATTACGTATGGGGCTCTGATCCACGTCAGATGAAGGAAACACAGAAGATCCCTGAATTAAGCAGTCAGAACCATTTGATCTCTGATCATCAACTGATGGTAAATCTTCTCTCCCATCACAGCATGAATTGGGCAATACTTGTCTTTGTGAATCAAAAATCAAGTGAGATTGGTCTTCTGCAATGCATGCATCACTGTGTGTAAAATCAGCTCTGGGGAATATTGAAAACTTTGAATGTTTGCCAAACGATCTGATAGAGTATCCCTGAGAATCTTTATCCCTTGTCACTCCAATGGGTGAATAACTTGAAGATGAAAACTTATATAGCATAGAATTAGAGGATCTACCATCAACGTGTTTGCCTCTATCAATTGTTTCTGATGAGAAGTCAGAGCATAAGTTTAAAATCTTCCCATCTTCAGCTACATTCCCAACTTTTTCTGGACCAGAACTAGACCGTCCAACGATATCTACAAAAGTTCTATTAGGTGCTTTAATGTCTCCATCCTTATCTTTGGTTGAAAGGGAGCAAGTCATTTTTCCAGTTGGAGATACTGTAGCATGAGTTGTTTCCTAGATAACCACAAGAAACACTTCTGATTAGGCGGTGAAAAATTCTTAAATCAGTTCAACTATTCTCCTTTGTGGAAGATAAAGAAGAATTCAAAAGAGGATTGCTGTGAAGACTCCTAAATTCCAGGAGACAAGATTTATAAAGATAAGGATTTACATTGGCCTATAGCGTTGAGAAAGGGAGTACGATCATGCACTCAACACCCCATTCACAACTACATTTCCTACAAAGGTCTCTCGCCTAATTTCAATGTTTTTATATCAAATATCAGTAAGGTGCAGGTTCCTAGAACAATTCAAGAGGCTTTTCAACATCCTAAGTGGAAGGAGGCAGTTCTTGAGGAAATGAAGGCTTTAAAGAGGAATGGGACTTGGGTAATTACTGAATTACCTCCCGAAAAACATCCTGTAGGTTGCAAGTGGGTATTTACAATTAAATACTGAGAAAATGGAGAAATTGATAGGAATAAGGCTCGTCTAGTGGCAAAAGCGTTCACTCAATCTTATAGTATAGATTACCAAGAGACTTTTGCTTCAATAACAAAATTGAATACTATCAAAGTCTTACTGTCCCTAGCTGTAAACCTGGATTGGCCACTCTACCAATTGGATGTGAAGAATGCCTTTTTAAATGGAGACCTCGAAGAAGAGGTATATATGGAAATCCCTCATGGATTTGAAACTAATCTCACAAGGAACAAGATATGCAAACTAAGGAGATCACTATATAGGCTCAAACAATCTCCTAGAGATTGGTTTGAGAAATTTACAAAAGCAGTCAAGAAATATGGATATGTTCAATATTAGGCAAACTAGACCTTATTCATCAAAAATTCCTTGGAAGGTAAAATATCCATACTTATTGTATATGTTGATGATATAATTGTTACAGGAGACAATATTTCTAAAATCAAGAAGCTTAAAGAAGTGTTGGCAAAAGAATTTGAAATCAAGGATCTTGGAAGCCTAAGGAATTTCTTAGGTATGGAAGTTGCAAGGTCCAAAGAAGGAATATCAGTTTCTCAAGGAAAGTATATCCTAGATCTCCTTACTGAAACAGGAATGTTGGGATGCAAACCAATTGATACACCAATGGAAACCACTTTAAAGTTGGATGTGGGCAAAGAAAGTGCTCCAATGGACAAAGGAAGATATCAAAAATTAGTGGGAAAACTTATATACTTGTCTCATACAAGACTGGATATAGGCTTTCCCGTGAGTGTAGTAAGCCAATTCATAAATGATCCTAGAGAAGGACATTTGGAAGTTGTATATCGGATTCTGAGATATCTTAAGATGACATCAAGCAAAGGGCTAATGTTTAGGAAAACTACTACTCGAGAGGTGAAGATTTACAGTGATGCTGATTGAGCAGGATCAATTTGTGATAGAAGGTCAACCTCCGGATATTGCTCATTTGTTTGGGGAAATTTAGTTACTTGGTGCAATAAGAAGCAATCTGTGGTATCTAGGAGCAGCACAGAGGCTGAATTTAGGGCTATGGCCCATGGGTTTTGTGAGGGTATATGGCTAAAACGATTGCTACAAGAGTTACAGGTATCTATGACACAACCAATACAAGTATTATGTGACGACCAATCAGCTATCAGTATTGCCAAAGACCTAATCTACCATGACCGAACAAAACATGTCGAAATTGACAGGCACTTCATTAAAGAGAAGTTAGAAGGTGTTTTTCAGCTGAACTATACTTCTACAAATAGCCAAGTTGCAGATATTCTAACTAAGCCACTACCAAGAAGAGTGTTTGATGAGCCAAGTACCAAGCTTGGCCTGAATAATATATTCAGCCCAGCTTAAGAGGGAGTGTGGAAGATAAAGAAGAATTCAAAAGAGGATTGCTGTGAAGACTCCTAAATTACAGGAGATAAGATTTATAAAGATAAAATTATCTAGTTCTAATTATTCTCCTAAATTTTAGAGGTAGAATATTTGTATTTTAGATAGAATAAATATCTTGTAAAGTAAATTAGATTAGACTCCTACATCATGTAGATGTCTTGTGTATATATTGATATCATATCCAAGGGCAATAACATAACTATTATTCTCCCTATAATTGATTTTCTGCATCCTTCAATTTTTAGCCATACAAATATTTCTATTACAATAAAACTGAGTTTATATTTTTCATGGCATGGAAAATATTTCTTGAACTACAGAATTTTGGAAAGCAACGAGTCTTACTTTATGGGCACTTCTGACAATAACTGTGTCAGTGGGAACACCACTGCTGTTGAAGGGATCATCTAGAGGAGGAGGCAACATATTCCCTGAGCGCTGTTGCATATCATGCGTAGCACCTACAATTTGGTGGACTCTATTCCTGTAAAACCAAAATGCACAACCAAATGACAAAACAATAACTTTTCCACCATAGAGTACTTAAGGCAAACGCAAAACCAGAGAACACTCTGAAGAGTCTGAAACAAACCCAGAGTTCAAAACAGAAAGGAAAGAGTATAAATTCTGAATGACAACTAAAACCAAGAGAAAAATAAAACCAGTGAAACCAAACTGAAAAACATTTGCTACGGAAACAACTTAAAATCACAGCTAAAAAACATACAGTTGCAGACTTTGCAGACATGATTAAAGCTAGGCTAAAATCATAATAGTTTCAGAGTGACTAACCACAAATACAGAGAATTCCATAATGAGATGTTTGCAAATACATTCCTTAAAAGAAACTCTCAAAAAAATGTGTAAAGGGGAGAAAATTCAAGAGATGAGAAAGCAAAATATCGCAGAAACACTACTATAGAACCATGTTGGTCAAGTGAGGGAGTCAGCATGAAGTTGAGCAGAAATTTTCACAGAATTCTACAACACAGAAGCTGGCTGAGCAAAATGCTTCTTAGCAAGCTACCAGGTGTCATTTGTGGGGCAATGTTAAGGATGGATTTGTTTCATGCTGTGCGCATATAAGAGGAGGACAGAAAAGAAGATTATTTGTTTTACTATTAGCAGTAGGCAGTTTATTCTCAGTTACTTATGTGGCTAGTTAGTTTTAATTCTGTTTCAACAAACAGCAGTGTTTGCTCAGTTTGTTACTGCCAGCTGTCAGTAACAGTTGCTTTGTTAGAAACTCTGTTGAGGAATATATAAACTCAACAAGTCTCATTGTATCATTGAGATTCAGCCTTTTATCCCAAAATTCTCTCTATTTTCTCTTCTTTTCCTTCTTCTTCTTCCTTTACAAGTCAACTTCACAATTCTCACACCTGCTATTGGTGTGATTTGGAAGATTATCAAAACTTCTGCATGCCTCAAAGACAGTCAAGTTGCATTATTAATCAACACTTACATATGATAGCATCCCAAATTGGCAGAGAGACCATTGTGCATGACTTACTTATACAGCATTGGTGGAGCCTCTCTCTCAAACATTTGTCATATCCATGTGCTAGAAAAATCAGAACATACACATAAATGCAGTCTATAGATTTGCTCTCATGCAAGGAAAATTGTGAATTGAGACCAAGTGGTGAAGTTTGAGGAGAGGGGGGCGGGGGGGGGGGGGGTGTATTAACTGGAAACTCACAACAGCAACTGGCAAAGTTAAATGGACATAGGAGGAATGGTTTATTTTGTTCAGTTTTCTACTCTAACAACAGAAGCTAATGTTGTGGAAGATAATGCTATCTATCAAATGCTAAAAGGTTTGATCCCCAAAACACAAAAAAGACTAACATTGCATTTTAAAGTTACAGTACTCCACACAGATTTTCCAACCAATTGAAAGATATTCAGGAGAAAGTAACTTCAGCATGTAGTACCTTGTGTGAACTGCAGCTTCTTCATCTTTGCCAAAACTATCTTCTTCAGCACCAATACTATGTAAATATAAACAAGTTGGATTTGTGCAAGGCTGGACCAGCAGAAACACCAAAATCAGTGGGAACAATAAATTTGACTATTTTTTATTCAAAGTTCAAACCTATTAAAAGTTCATCCATACCACATTTCTCAACCATGCATGGCAATACTTTGCAGTACCAAATGATGCTCTGCAAAAACAATTTTCCAATTTTCATCCAAACAGCAAGTGAAAGAGTATTCAAGCAATTAGAGAAACAAGGTAGATCCTTACCTTAACAACCTACCTTCCAGGACAAAACCATGTACAGACTGAATGCAGCGAATGGCCTCCTCCTCTTTCGAGTAAGTAATATATCTGGAAACGATCTTAAAGGAATCAAATTTGTTGACAGAAAACTACACCATATATGACGCATACATCCTTTTACAAAATCAATGGATCAAACTATTAAACTATTAATAAGCACTTTGGTACATGATAATACTATATGGTGATCAAAATTGCAAGTCAGATTGCATAAGGATGCTTGCCAACACAAAGAATGCCTTCAAATTTGCAAGTCAGATTCCAGTATGACCATGTTGTAATATCAACATAGAATTATTCTCCTTCAAACTACATGTTAAAGTAATATTCTGATTGTCTCCTTCAAAATACATGTTAAAGTGATATTATGATTGAACTATATACCAAAGTGATATTTTGATCAATCAGACAAGCACATGACAAGAATACTTGAATTCGTTACATTCCCTAAAATCTCCACCAGATTTTTTTCCCACTTAAGGAACCCAGAATCTGGTTGGTCCATCCAATACTCAAGTTCCCTATCTGGAAACCAGAATTAACACATTGTTACCACACCAGGTAGCTGAAATACAGCCCAATCGGGCTGCACCATTGTTATCTCCATACTTAATGTTTTTCTTTTTCATTTTATTTTTAGGTAAACTAATAGGACCAAATTTTGAATGTCAGTAACAAGTTAATGCATCCAAGCCACACACTGCCCTGAGCGATACATCATTATTGTGTTTTTCATTCATGAGGACCAAAAACCATTTCTTTATAACTTCCTTTTGAACATAGTAAAAGTGCATAAGTAATCACTTAATCTTTATCACGTCGGGAAGCTCAAAATACAGCACATTGGACACCATAAACCCTTTAAGACACTTATACTATAACCTCAAATATTTTAAAAAAATAGAAAAAATATATATAAAGAAAGACAGTAATGGCCAAGTTTACTTCGACTGGTTGAGTCCAATTGCACAACAATAGATAGCAGCAACATGAAATAATAGAGAATTATAAACAAATAAACCTCTAAATCAACAGAAGATAAAGAGTGTCATTCCAAGTGCTATGACAATAACGGTCATCTTATTTCTAGGCATGGTATCCTCCCTAACAAGATACTCCATCAACAGCTAAAATGAAAATCATGCAAAAAACACACTTAAAAGCTTGCATCAACTCAATTACTTGCATATATTGGTGTCACAAAACACACTCTATGACAAAATATGCCACCTAATTTTTAATGCATGGGTATTGCCCCAAATTCATCTATTGAACAAGTATCGAAATACAATGCAGATACAAAATGGAATAAAATAATAAGTTCTCCCCAGAAGCACAAAGGAAAGATTAGCATGAAATAAAAACAGAACCAGGATAGAAATGAATCACTTTAATGAACAACAGAGCAAGGACACATGCCTAGACATGCAACAACTTGACTTTAAAGGTGTCTGAATACAAGTGAAGCCTCCAAACCATATATAAAGAATTAGGATCCCAGAGTAAACTCCCATCAATAGCAAAACATCTGGAGACTATAAAATGGATTTACATATGATACGAAGTAATAGCGAGCAAATCATAGAGGACCAAGAGAATACAGGAATGTTGCTATTTAGGTTGAAAGAGCCTTACACACTACATGTGTCATTGACAAATTGCTGAACAGCCCCACCTGTTGTACGAGATAGGGAAACCTTAGACACTTTGCCATATTGACCAAAGTACTCCTTCCTCTGTAAGAGCTGTTCAAATAAACAAAAGTACTGAGTGTCTAAGGTGAACCAAAAAAAAAAGTATCAACTCAAGGAGGTGTAGGCTAATGACTCAACCCAATACAAGAAGACTTAAGTTGAAATAAGAAAGACATAAAAGAGTAGAGAAGATCCACACATCTTCATCAGCTAGACTAAGAGGAAGCCCAATCACATATGCCATTTTTCGCTGAATCACTCTAACACTGCTCAAGTCCTTTACTTCAGATTTTCTTGGCTTCACCTTCTGCGGCTTACCTTTCCGATCTTTCATTGTTGATGCCATCCTAATCAAAAGCATTTACTGTAAGATTTTGTTCCTAATTCACTAGTAAAATAATACTGGTCATGAAAGAATAGCAACCTTTCACAATTCGCTTCCATCCCTACAATTTTTTCCTTATCATAAGGTGTCCGGCAGGCAGGGCATCTTCCTTCAGTCTCATCTTTATCTGCCATGTCCATTATGTGATGCCAACACCAAACACACACCTGTAATTATATTCAAAACAATAAAATGAATTAATTGTTCGTAAAACACATGACTTCAAATTGTCTCAGTGCTGAACAAAGTCACAAATAGCAATTTAACAGTCATAGTTATCTTATTTATTTAGTTAGTGATAAATATTGCCACGTCATAGTTACAAATGCACTTAAATTAAATATTCCATCATGTGAGAAAGCAATCATATATACACAATTCAAAGCAGTAAAAGCAGAAGACAGGAAAAACAAAACTACAGCTAGACAAGGTTAATCCCAACTGTTGCAAACCTACAAAGAGGAGGAGAGAGAGCTCAAGCTCCTCCACATATTCAATTCTTATTAATCAAAAAAAAAAAATCATGATTTGATTTATTAATAAGTCATACTTATAGGCTTGATAAAACTTCAAAAACAAGTAGGACTCTTTTAAGTCTAATCCTATCTAAGATAGTAACTTAATATCACCTAATTCTAACATAATCTATTAAAAATTCTAATAGAAGAACATATCATGATACCACAGCAAGTAATAAAGCATCCCATTCAGACAAGAACCCATGCTTTAAACTCCCACACTAGCCACAAAAGAACAAATCACGATACAAAACAAAAATTTTATTACAAGATTGAATTCAGTCCAATCCACTGTCCAGAGCAAATAATTGTTTCTTTCATCAATCTTACAATACATAGGATATAATGGTCTCATATAGAATTTGGTTATGAATAGAGATGGCCAAAGATTTAGAATTCATGTAACTGACTTCACCTAATAGGATTAAGATGTGATTATGGTTGTATCTAACATGATAAATGGTGTTACCCATATACCAAATTTCTGAGCACTGGTTCAAACAGTTGTTTGTGTGGACTCTGTTTATAGTATTAGTAAGTTAATGTGGATCAGAAAACAAAGGCATACAACTTCCACATTCAAACAGGGGTACAAAATATACTTCAAATCAATCAAGAACCAGAAGCATTCGCAAGTCCTGATGCATTGTTCTATTTCCATGTAAAAAGATAAGACAACATTTCTCTTGATATATAAATGACAGACAACATTTCTCTTGATATATAAATGACAGACAACATTTCTAATATAAAGACACTATAAGACATGATCGAAAAATCAAAAAAACAAAAACAAAAATCTAAGCACGCCCATATATGCAAAAAAGAAGACTCCAATGAACAATGTTCCATATCAAAATAGCAAACAAAAAAGATTAAAAAAAAGGGAAGAAAAGAAAAGAATGCGGGCTTTTACAAACCTCGTAACCACATCTGCAGGGCTTCAATTGCTGATCAGTCCAGTCCATTTCCTCGGCACATAGAGGGCACTTCTTCTCTTCTTCGCTGCTCATGATTGCCTTGATCACCCATAACCCACAGTCAAAACAAAAAACAAAAACCAAGAAAGGCATATACGCATACATAATCAGACGCATAAGGTTGTAAGAGTCTAGGAAACCCTATCGAAAACAAAACGAAATCTCCGTACCACCTCTGTTTCCTTGAATGAAGACCAAATTCACGAAAAACATAAACACACGTACATTGCATTCGACGGACAAACCACGGAACCGAAATGTACATCGAAAACCACCATTCACGAAACAAAAGACAAACAACCGAAATTTTTCGA